>NC_142063.1:139715797-140018019 GCF_059756535.1 Pantherophis guttatus
GAATGTTTCCTAAGTAACTTTGCTCCTGGGAAGATTCCAAGCAAGTAATTTACAAAATATGGCTTTCTTCATTGGAAAGGTTATAAAATTTTGTTTGTTGGAGGTAAGGAAGGAAATGTAATTAAAGGCTAAATTCAGTCTCACATTTCATTCTTAACCAAAAGAATATGTGTGATTTGGATAGGAGTCACCTAGGCATTTCCTTTCCTTTCCTTTCCTTTTTTTTTAAGTCAAGCACACATTGTCAGCAGATCAAATGATGTGATAGCAGACCTACATCTGGCAGAGCTGAGTGTGCCAGGTAAGCTAAAATAGAAACTCTGTGGTTGTTAACTTAATGTTGCAACCCTGGACTCTTCTGGTAATGGAAATTCAAAGTTCCTCTTTGTAGTGTTTCTATAAAAATACAAATAAGGAAGAGGTGAAATGAAACTTCAAAGAGTTCGGGTTTTTCTTTCCTTAGTTGTTTTTCAAAGTCTTTACTCTTGTTGGGAAAGCTTATAAAGGCTATTTAAGAAGAAGGAGAGAGGTGGGAGCACCCTGCATATGCTACATATCAAATAAAGCAATGGATTCAGCAGGGTAAGTATTTATAGGCGACAAAGAGTAGAGACAGTGAGGGACTTTTATTATATGACATTAAACTCTCAGTCAGGCTTACCTTATTGTTGTTACTGTTGTTGTTAGTTGCAAAGTCATGTCTGACTCATCGCGACCCCATGGACAATGTTCCTCCAGGCCTGCCTGTCCTCTACCATCCTCTGGAGTCCATTTAAGCTCACACTGACTGCTTCAGTGACTCCACCCAGCCACCTCGTTCTCTGTCATCCCCTTCTTCTTTTGCCTTCAATCTTTCCCAGCATTAGGCTCTTCTCCAGTGAGTCCTTCCTTCTCATTAGGTGGCCAAAGTACTTGAGTTTCATCTTCAGGATCTGGCCTTCTAAAGAGCAGTCAGGATTGATCTCCTCTAGGACTGACCAGTTTGATCAACTTGCAGTCCAAGGGACTCGCAGGAGTCTTCTCCAGCACCATAGTTCAAAGGCCTCAATTCTTTGGCGCTCAGCCTTTCTTATGGTCCAACTTTCACAGCCATACATTGCAACTGGGAAAACCACAGCCTTGACTACATGCATTTTTGTTGGCAGGGTGATGTCTCTGCTTTTTAGTATGCTGTCTAGATTACCTTATAGGACTGAGAAAAACCTATAGGTTTATTCTAGCCTTACCCTCTCTGAAGATGAGGAGACAATCTATCTCATCTTGGAGACAAGTGATCACCTGGACCTTAGGAACAGCCAAAACATATCACAAAATGGCAAGGTCACACAACAAGTCAATTCTGATTGGGCTGATTCTGACACAGACAACCCTTTTTTAAAAAAATGAAGCCAGTGTCAGTAGCTATAACAGCCTCAGTTCCATAAATGCTTCCTTGGAAATTTTGTACGATCACATACATGGTTTCTGAAGACTGTGTTCCTAGAACTTCAGGTATTTGACCTCTATCCTCTTCTGTGTTTCTAAGATTCCAAAGGTTGTTCAGATCACAAAAGTTGCAGCAGAAGGAGGAGTTAGTAAAGATAATCCATTGATTTATTATCCATTTTACTTTCTTCAGTAAGATCATTGCCAAAACTAGGATTCAATTTATGGGAAACCTGTATCCAAACTTTAGGTGTGGCTTATGCCAAATTGAGCGATGATAATCTTCAACCAGCATAATTATCATTTATGTAAAATACATTTTATAAGTAGTATGTCGGTTTCAAATAGTCTCCCATCAGGTTTGATCATACCAAAGATTTCTTTGTGTAATTCTGCCTTGGCAAAATAATACGAGACCATAACAGTAAAATCACTATGTTCTCAATGAAATTTCATGTTGGATTTCAACATACATCAAATTTGAATTAGGTTTTAAATATGCTTTAGCCACTCTTCCCCTTCCCAATGTTAAATATTTTTTGTAAAAGGTGATTAAACAAAATCTGGAATCAAATTTTATTTTTTGGTTGGAAATTCTTTTCATTATTGGCATGATTTGGTTCCTACATCCTGCATTATCTATTTAATACTGAGAGGTATATCCTATTATAGTTTATGGAGTTTAGAACAATCTGAATAATTTTGCTGTCACCTGTCATTCCATTTCATTCCATTCCCTGTTACATAGGCAGAAATAGTAATGAGGTACACAACTGGTTTGTTCTCCAGGCATTCTTACCGGAATTAACTCCCTTTGCTTTGCTTCCAGACACTTTCTAGAGCTTGATATGACCTAAAATGCAAAATTAAAGGGTAGTGCGTGTGATTAGGAGCTTCTCAAGTCCAAACACAAAGGGCAGGAAACATATTTCCTCTTGTGAGTGCTCTTCTCAATGCAATAATGTAGAAGGAAAAGAAAGACATGTCCTGATAGTTATCAGACCAGTGGACACTCTGGCAGGTTGCAATGCATCATTGTTGGATTTCAGGTAACACCACAAGAGTACTTGGAGATATAGTATATAGTATTCTCTGCAACAGATATTCTTTCAGGACTTTATTTTGCAGCAGAAGATACTGAGTATGGATCACATAGAGGATTATGTAGAAACAATTATCAGATGCCCAAAATACTTTAAATTAATGTTTTTTGCATAGAAGGGATGTGTCTGAATGCTATGATGTACAATCCAATGAAATTTTTTTCTCATCCAATGGTATTGCTTAATTTTCTTGCACAGAGAAACGCACTCATGGAGGCATGCCCTTTCTTTCATTATTATGTGTATACCTGCACATAATAATTGTCCTCAATATATAGGAACAATGATATGTATTTAGAATGAGGGAGGGAGTGCGCTGGAATATCATTCATCAGCATTTGGTGAACAAACTGGGCCTATTGGGTTTAATGCTCCTTTATGTATTTGGATACTTGATTTCCTTATTGATAGTTTGTGTGAGATGGAAGAAAAGTTTCCAACACCATCTCCTTGAGTATGGGTTCCCCACAGGGCTATGTCTTGAATCTGCTACTGTTCACCTTGATGACCCACAATTGCTGTGCCAAATCTGCTACAAATCATAATTTGAAGTATGTAGATGACACGGAACTGGTGGATCTGGGACAACAGTGAAGATGCTTATAGGGAAGAGTTCTGGTGGACTGGTGCAATAAAAGTAACCTGGTTCTAAATATTAATAAAACAAAGGAGATCATTGTAGATTTTAGAAAGAGTCAGCGTGGTCATACTTCATTAAGTGTCAAGGATGCAGCTGTAGAGGTGGTCAACAGTATGAGGTATCTGGAGGTGCAGATTAACTAACAATCTGAACTGGTCTTTCCACACAACATCCTTAGTGAAGGGTGAAAACCAGTGTCTGCATTTCCTGCATCAGGTAAGGAGAGCACATCTTTCTCTTTCCTCCTCTGTCAGATAAACCAAAATAAATTCACAAAACCAAAGCATTGTCAAGTCCAGTCCAATATAAATCCAAGGAAGGCAGATAACGAAGTTCCAGAGACACAGTATGACTTGCTAGCTGTTCAATTTTGTCCGTCACAAAGCCTGAATGGCCACCACACCCTCTTTTATCCCCTGTGGGGTATGGTCCAGTGACTCAGCTTAATCTCTGGCATGCCTCCTTCTCTGCTGCATGCACTTGTCTTTCCAACGCTGGCAGGAATCCAGCCAAGACTTATCTCCGTTGCTGTCTAACTGCGGCTGCTCGGAGATGCCTGACTCCTGGCCTATCTCTTCTCCTTCGGGAGACACCTGAGGCAGTGCCAGAGAGGAGGGTCCTGGAGAGGGAGGCCTTGCCAACTCCTCTCCTTCACTTTTGGAGTCTTCTCCCTCCGATAAACAGGCTCGGGGGTCGGAGTCACAACAGCATGACTGAGAACGTTTTAACAAACTGCACCACTGTTCGGTTTGGTGGCAGGAGTGCCTCAGATAGAAAGTCCATGCAGAGAGTGGTAAGGATAGCCAAGAAGGTTATAGGAAGCTCACTTCCTGTTATTCAGGATACTGCTTATAAGCGATATGGGCTTAGAGTTCAAAGCATTGTTAGAGACCTCACCCACCCACTTTACTGTCTGTTTCTATTGTTCTCCTCTAGGAGGAAGTTTCAAAGTATTTCTAGCAGGACTATCCAATTCTGTAACAGCTTTGTTACAGAATTGCCATCCATCCAGTAAACTCGCAAGGTTCATTTTTCTCGCCATGTACATGCACACATTTGAACAACTGTGTTGTTTCTCCATCATATAATATATGTGGGTATATATATATATATATAATTTTGTATTTATTTTGTCATGTTTATGTAGTGTATATTGGAGGTGGTGACCCTTTGAGAGCTGTATGCAATAAAATTTCATTTTAATGTATGCCAATTAGTGTACATTCAAAGTGATAATAAAGTTATTCTATTCTATTCTATTCTATTCTATTCTATTCTATTCTATTCTCAATAAAAGCTTTCTTTGAACTACTCCAATACTGGAATGTCTCAAGAAACTCCAAACCCTTTGGACTGAAGAGTGATAAAGTGCACATGAGAATGAAGGGATGATTTGGTTTTTCAAAGATCCTTGAGGGCTTACTTTAAAAACTGACTTTTAATGGAAAAATAAGTTTAAAATTATAGAATCAGAAGGCCCTTTTGTGGCCTTCATTTCCAAACCCCATCTTAATGAAATAATCCAAACTGAAGCAACACGTGGCTTTCTAACTGCTGATCAAATGTATACAGTGAAAGTGAGCCCACAATTTCTCCCCGTATTTGATTCTAAAGTCAAATGCTTCTATTGTGAATTTTCTCCCCCTAACTTTCAATTGAAATTTTCCTTCTTGTAGCTTAAATCCATTATATTATCCTACACTCTGGAAAAATAGAGATCAAATCTTCACGTTCTTGTACAACACATCTTTTCAAATTTGTAAAGAGTGTTATCATAGACCCTCTCCAATTCAACTTTTCTTCTCAAAACTATAGATGTCTGTCTCTTTTCATAGGACATGGTTTCTAGACTCCTGATCAATTCAGATTCCCTGATTATTACAGGTGGGAAGATAATGGTTGGCAAACCATTGGGGTAATTAAAGTCCTCCAATGAATCCATATCTTCTGCTTGGCTGGACAGATATTAGTAAGACTAACTTTTTTTTTTCAATTTTCAGTTCTTATCGATATCCGTAGGGAAGTGGCAAGGGGCACAAGTGAAATATGTATTGCAACATCACCATGGAACCCCCAGGTGTTATAGGGTTACATGTGGTCTTGCAACACAAACACAACAGAGGAGACATATCTGTGTTTATGTCATGACACATGTTTCATCATTTTGGCATTATTGTACTTAGGATTAAAAATCTAGGTTTGTCCCTCTTGCTATTTTTTTTAAAATTTGATTTATATGCCGCCCTTCTCCGGAGACTCAGGGCGGCTTACAATGCACTAAGCAATAGCCTTCATTCTTTTGTATATTTATACAAAGTCAGCTTATTGCCCCCACAAACTGGGTCCTCAATTTACTTACCTTAGAAAGGATGGAAGGCTGAGTCAACCTTGAGCCTTGGCGAGATTCGAACCTGCAGTAATTGCAGGCAGCTGTTCTTAATAACAGGGTGCTTTAGACCACTGTACTACCAAGATGTACTTTAATCAAGATGTTCTCTCTCGAACAGCAAAAGCATATTTTATCCAGGTAAATTTTGCATTTTTGTTCCTTTGCACTGTTTTTGAATTGAGCACAATACCGCCAACTTCAAAGAAGTGCAAAATAAAACAAACACTACATTCTGGAATGTGAATTAGTTCAGGACATGAAAATTGTAACAGATACAAACATTGTCTAGTGCGCTGTTATTTGAAAGCCAGTTTCAGCTGTTGACATTGTTTAGTTACAACAGTTTAAAAAACTTTAGTTTGGGAAGTTCCCTTAAAATAAACAAATAAATAAACACACACACACACACACACACACACACACACACAGGAGGGAGGGGAGAGAGAGTGGGCACTTTGGAAGGGAGAGGTTCACAAGCCTCCTCTGTATGGACACCATTCAAATGTTCTCAAATGTTGACCTTCAGAATTAGATAACCTAATGAAGTTCCAGTGTAGGAATAGAGCAACTGATGTCATGTGTTTCCAGAGGTATCTTTGGGAAGGAAGTGACCAAAAAATTGAAAAAGATTGCCATGTCCCTGCAATCAAAGCCCCACCGCCTTTTGCGTGCAACACATCTACAATGCATGCAATCACCAACAAAGAGTGAGGTTGTGGTCATGTTTGGCATCCTTGTTCCTTCCTGAAGCTTCCAAAATGATACAATTATTAAGTTCTGTGGCACTTTTGAAGAGGAGTCATCTGACTCCTGGAACCAGTTCCAGCACAATCACTCTGCTTGCACTGAAAGTCAAGAGATAGACGTCCCAAATCACTAAAAAAAAAACAAAAAAAAAAAAAAAACCACACACATGTAGGTAAATTATTTCTATTAGAATGGAACATAAAAGACCTCTTGAAATTCTGCACCAAACTTGTGGACAGAGATATTGCAAATAATTTCTCCAGGGAAAGGAATGAGGATATTAAAAAGAAATAGCAAAGAAATTTTCCACAGAACTCTGTTCTAAAAGGGGCAGACAGCGGTCTCTTTGCCATTTATGCTATGTTCACATATATTTGTTCTTAAATCTTTTTTCTCTGTGTCCACATTAATCTGATGCTTTCAGTAAAGGGAATGAAATCTCATATTTAAACTCAATTTCTGTGCATTTTCTTAGAACAGAAATAAAACATGTACCATACTTTTCGGAGTATAAGACACACTTTTTTCTCCCTTAAAAGAGGGTGGAAATGTTGGTGCATTTTATACACCAAATACAGCCATTTTTGGCCTCCCAAAACCCCGCCCCGCGCGTCCTGTTTTTGCAAAAACAGGCTTGTTTTTTGCAAGAACAGGATGCACACAGGGTTTGGGAGGCCTGCAGAGTGCTCCTGGGGGCTAGGGAGGGCAAAAATGTGACAAGTGGGGGGGTTTGAGAAGCCTAAAGAGTGCTCCTGAGGGCTGGGGAGGGCAAAAACTGGATGCACGGAGGCCAAAACTATTTTTTTCTTGTTTTCCTCTTCAAAATCTTTATGTGTCTTATAGTCCAAAAAATATGGTAATTTATTAGACTTCCAAATCTATTTTAGTGCAATTTGAACTGTGAGGTAAGACCTGTGTTACAAACCTGGATACAAAACAAGGATAATTGTTCCAATGCATTGCTCATTCAGGAGGAATAGGGGAATTCAGGTCGAATCCATTGCTCATTCAGAAGGAATCCCTGGCTAAAGAGATGGTGCTGTCAAGAAAACCATGGATTTCTGGGACATGGTCTATGTTACTTACATGATGGGCTTCTAGCAAGAGACGGGCTCCACCTCACAAGAACTGGAAAGAATGAATTTGGAAGACTGTATCTGGATAATCTTTCAGGTTATCCAAACAGCTTTAAACTAATCTGGAGGGGGAGGAAGGCTAATTTCCAGAACCAAACCCAAACTCAAGACAATGAATTTGAAAATGAGGAAGGAGGCAGTGAGAAGGAAGGGACACTCAAATATAAAACAGGAGATACAGCAAGCAAATATAAGATCCGCCATAAAGGGCTCAAGATGCCTGCACATTCATGCTCAAAGTATGGGGAACAAACAGACAAAATGTAAAGTCCTAGTACATGAGGACAGGTTATTGTTATTGCCAAATTTTGGTGGGATGGAACCGATGTATGGATTATACTACTAAAAGATTACAATGTGTTCAAAAGAAACAGATCTAACAAAAGAGGGGGAGTTGTACTGTATGTATATAATTACTGTACAGAAATACACAATACCAATGGTGAAAGCTTTCTTGAAGGTATTGGCTGAAAATTAGGGAAAAAGTAATGACAAGATATCCGATGACATAGTATGAGGATTCCTTCCTTGGGCAGGAGGTTGGATTAGAAGACCTCCAAAGTCCCTTCCAACTCTATGATTCTATGAATAGGTCAGATTGGCTTATTTAAAAATGTAGAATTAATGAAATCTTGTACTGCCCTATATTAAAATACAGAAATACACAACCCCCCCCCAAAAAAAATCTAATACTTCCCTCCATGTGGCAGTATATTAACTACATACAGTAGGTAGTAGTAAAAGTGCAAGTTGCCTTTGAACAGGGGCTATTTGGTCTATTATTGTTGATGTTATTAAGAGAGCTTTGCATATTTTCCAAGGAACCTCAGAACTCCCTGAAATATCATTTTTCAATGAATGGTTTTAAAGAATAGTTATTGCTCACATTATTAAGTCAATGTCCAAGTCTTAGGTCAAAGTTACCTAAACCTCAAATATGTCAATAAGAAGGAGAGCCAAATTGTTATCTGTGGTTTGCTACAGGGTTATGTGGTATGTTTGACAATTTGGCCAGCAACTGCTTACTAGTCATGTCCCCGAATGGCCAAGGTTACCCTCAGCCAGAATTCCCTATTCCTCATTTCTGATTCTTAGAACTTCACAATAACTGTCCCTGGTTCTCAAAATTTATAAATCAAGTTTCTGCTGTCTTCCACAGAACAGGCTGAGGTGGATATGGATTTTTCACCCCCATTTACAATCTGAACCAAAAATTCTAAGCCAGGGAAGCAGCTGGCATCATTAAAAAAAAAACAAAACAAAACAGTAAAAAGCTCTTGCTGGCACCTCATGCTGACAATGACTAGCCAAATCTCCATGGGCAAAAATGCCAGCGTAGTTTTCTGTGGCAAAAACAACAAAATAGATTTTTGTCGATGTGCACCGATTTTGACAGGAAGTCAGATAAATCTATCAATAGAGAGGGACATACATCTTTGTGTAAGGTTTCCAAATGAACCGATGATTAGAAAGGGGGAACGTCTTTAATTGTCATGATTAATGACTGAACTTATCTGTTCTTTTACACTTTGCATTCTTTTCTCTGGCCAGTTTCTTTTGCAATGCTCTTTATAACCAGAATTGGCTGCTCTCCTAAGACATCTGCTGAACATTTGAAAAGGAAGGGTAAAAAAATTAAAATTCATCCTCTTTGTAAGACGGAGCCAATGTGCCCACTGTTAACATAGGCCAAGAGAAAAGTCGGAGAGGATAGAAGCTAAAAGTAATCCATGCAGCTCTTTAATCTGTGATTCAAATAAGTTGTTAATCATAGTAGTTGGCTAATGGAAGTCCATGAAAGCATGCTTCATAATATATGGTAGACTTTAAAGGTGTTACAAGGCAATTTGGGGTGGAACACCGGTGTGTTATTTTTATGTGTGTAATTCATGCAACTCTTTTTCCTATCACACAAAAATAAAAGTGTCTATAGACCCTCAGAAAGGCTGTTTGGGTTAATAAGATTCAGTGGCTCCTAACATGAATAGATTGTGGAAACCATCTTGGAACGTTTTAAATAGATGGGGTAGAATCCAGTGGCTTATTTCGGTGAGAAATTCCCATTCACTGGATTGCGATTCCTTATCCTCATGCTATATATCCAAGAGGGACACGGTGGCTCAGTGGCTAAGACACTGAACTTGTCGATTGAAAGGTTGGCAGTTCAGCAGTTCGAATCCCTAGTGCTGCATAATGGGGTGAGTTCCGTTACTTGTCCCAGCTTCTGCCAACCGAGCAGTTTGAAAGCACGTAAAAAACGCAAGTAGAAAAATAGGGACCACCTTTGGTGGGAAGGTAACAGCGTTCCGTGCACCTTTGGCATTTAGTCATGTTGCCACATGACCATGGAGACGTCTTCGGAAAGCGCTGGCTCTTCGGCTTTGAAACAGAGATGACCGTCCCCTGGAGTTGGGAACAACTAGCAGATATGTGTGAGGGAAACCTTTACCTTTACTTTTATATGTCCAAGAGAGCCCCACATCCCCTTCAAACTTCCAGAGCAAATTTTATTGCATTTGGAGAAGGAGGGTGAAGGAAGGAAAATTGTGTGTGTGAGGACGCACACTCACATAGCTTTAGATCTCACTTTTTATGCAACTTAATTGCATGTGCAGATATTGCAAAGAATGAAGGTGAATATACATGTCCCAGAATAATGTTGCAAGATGCAATCCGGGTTGGTCACCGGGACCAGAGGTTTTGTCTTCCGAGCTTTTGGACTTCTGCTGGAGCACATCTTCAGGGAACTTCTCTCTATCAGATATTGCAAGCTTTTATAATCAGATGTGATCATGCATGAAACATATCACTTACTCAAAACTTTTTGAAGCACTCTGCCAGTCATCAAAAATTAAGGTGAATTATTTTATAAATAAATGGCTTACAATCCATCTTTCTCCATAAGCACATTTCTTTTACTCCAAATAGGGAAGGGAGAAGATGGGAGGGGACGGAAGACTTTATTTAAAAAAAAAATATGAATCTGCAGTTTCAAGTGTTCAGTTCTGTAAGGTAATTTACCCTTCAAAATGAAAAATGGAAAAGAAGTAATGCTTTAATTTATTATCAGGAGTAATTTCTGTCTGGCCTTGAGGAGTTACTTCTACATTGAGCTTAACAAGAAAACCATTTAACTTGTATTTATCATTGTAAAATGTCCCGAATGCTCAGCAAATACCTAATAATCTACCAAAAAAAAACACAAAAAAAACCCTCGCTTAAAACACCCTTTCCCAGATAATGAAAAATTATAGTTTATGAGACCAGAAAAGCAAAAGTAATATTTAAACAGTGATAGTTTCATGAAAATCAGAAGAATTTTCATTAGTCTCCTTTTCCTTCCATTCTTCAGAAGAGCAATCATATAGAATCAGATACTTATCTTTCATTTCCTACATGTATATTTAGAGAAGTCCATCAAAGTGGGTTTATACCTAACAACACATACCTATGTACATTAAGATGTCTGCTTCTCTTCTTCTGATTGCTTTACTTTAAGCCGAGCTTGGATTTAAAATAGGCAAACCATCAAATAGAAATCCTTCCATTCCCCACTAACCTGTCAGAGCTGAAGAAGCTTCTTGGATGAGAAGCAAAATGTCTTCAAAAGAAAAAAAAAACAAGAAAGTCCAGTTGCCTCCTGAAAAACAACCAGGACCTGGATGACTGAGAATCTTTACAGATACCAAACAGAAGATATCGTCATGTAGAAGATGTTATTCCAGCAGCATTTTGTCAAGAAGGAAGTCCTCAGGATGTGGCCATCCTGCTTGGTGAAATTCTTGATGACCCCACGCTAACAATTCTTCAGAATACAGATAGTCCTCAAGTTACAACAGTTCATTTAGTGACTGTTCAAAGTTACAACACCACTGAAAAAAGTGACATGACCTTGTTCATATTTACAACCATTGCAGCATCCCCAGGGTTATGTGATCAAAACTTGGATGTTTGGCAACTGGTTCATATTTATGACGGTTGCAGTGTCCCGGAATCATGTGATAATCTTTTGGGACCTTCTGACAAGCAAGGTCAATGGGGAAGCCAGGTTCACTTAACAACCATTTGACTAATGTAGCCACTGCAGCAGTGGTGGGTTGCTACCGGTTCACCCCGCATCAGGCGAACCAGTAGCGGCAGTGGCGAGAGGCTCCGCCCACCCGCCTGGACATCTCTGCCCATGCGCAGAAGTGTTGCATGTGTGCGCAGGCGTGCACCCACAAGCAAACCAGTAGTGACGGAATTTGAACCCCACTACTGCACTGCAGTCATTCACTTAATAACTGTGACAAGAAAGATGGTAAAATGGGGCAAAATTCACTTAACTGTTTCACTTAGCAACAGAAAATTTGGACTCCATTTGGGAAGTCCATAAGTCAAGGACTGCCTGTATTAAAAAAAATCTAAGGATTTAAGAAAATACGAACACATTATTTTATTATGCCTGACACGGTGTTCTGTTTTAAACTGTGTTCCCCTTTAGCTAGCCAGATAAAACACACTTCTTGTATCATTCATGACAGGGAGAGTGGTTTGTCTTGAGAGAAAAGCTAAGAAGCCTGGTAACGCTAAACAGGTCATGACTGGAAACTATTAAGGAGAAGGAAACAGAAGCAAACAATCTGTAGCACCTGCAAAATAATTAATTGCTGTGAAACAGGACTTTAAAGAATTCTAAAATAGCAATATATCTATTCCAGATTTGTATATCAAAGATTATAATTGCAGGCATGGCTGGATTTTTTATTTTTTTTATTTTTTTAGATATGTTCACAGAATTTCTGCCTGACCCTTGAGAGCAGCTGAATTTTAAGACAGTTTTTCTGGTCTCTAGACTACCTACATTAATTAAGTTGGGAAAACATGTCATTTAAAAATAGAGGTTCAAATCAGCTGGAGATAAAAGGAAACATCCAAAGTAGTTTGGGGATCAAGAAACACAGATAATAGTAAACAGAAATTAGGTTAGCCAGTGATAAATTGGCTGAGACTCCATCAAGGATATATCTGTAAGAAAACAAGTTTTGTGTCTGTTCTCTCTACTTACCTCTTTGACCTTCAGTTAAGCAGAACTTACATCCTTTTGCTGTTGATGGAAACAAGAAGCAGCAGAAAAGAATGATGGGAGTTTGGTCAAGAGAAATGGTTTATCATGAGGACAAATATTTTCCTCTTTTTTTTTTTATAAACCAGGTGTACACAGTCAATTTGGCATCTATTGTCCCTGAACATTTAGGCACACTAAAACTTTCACAGGATTTGATATGTGATAGATTTTTAGGCAGGAAATTAAAGAAATTAGTGGGGAGGGGGGAGGAAGGCTAAGAATTTATGGTGGTCTAAAATCTGCAGTGCTTCTACTTGTACAATCTACTAGTAGATGTTTCTGATCTTGCTTTAATTGGGTATGCTTTAGGCTCATATAAAATATTAATATCTTAGCCAGGGAAAGTTAGTGCCCAAAGCTCATACTTTCTACAATTGATATAATCTGGTTGATTCCAGCAAGGCAGAAGAAGATCAAAATTCAAGATGCTCCTTTTTATATATATTTAGTTTTCTTTATTTAGGAATGTCTCAGCTCCCTGATGGTTTTTAAGGAACCCTAGAATCCTACATGTTATGCACATATATGCCCAAAGGGAAGAATTAAAGGTATGTTAAGTCCCTCTGAGGGGCTTATAAATCAAGGAAAATTGTTTGATCCTTTCAAATGCCAATAGGTTATACATGAAAATACTAAAGAAGTCCAATACAAATAATACTCTGAAGCTTTCTTTAAAATGTATTTTTATATTCTTTGGGTATATAATTATTAGACAAAAATAAACAAAGGACGCTAGATATGATAATTGGACTAAGTTGAATACTTTTTGAGGGCGTACATAGAAGGACATCAATATATCACTGGTATTTGAACTATGCACAGAATCTCTCTAGATATTTACTATATTTAAAATAGAATCCAATTTACATAACATATTTCCTTCAATCAGCATGTAAGAAAACATGCTATGAAGATGGCCATTTAGAGGGCAGCTCACTGCTGGAGGTAGTTGATGGGGTAAGAAGACCTCATTCCCCATCCCATCCATCTCTTAGTTCTGGTTTTAGCATCGTTTTAAAGTTTTAAAGTTTTAAAGTGTTAATCTATATAATTTAATGTTTTATTTTCCTACTTGTTTTATAGCTTGTAAGCCACCCAGAGTCACCTTATAGGGAAGATAGGCAGCATAAAAAGTTAATAAATAAACAAATAAATTTAAAAACATACCCCAATACAATGATCCTGCTTATTGTCGTCATGATTTTTTTTAAAAAAAGACACACAACAAAAACAAGACTTCAAAATCCCAGCAAATATCAAGAAATCCAGAATAACCCTGTGTCCAAATGATTGAGGAACATCAATAACTTTCCCAAAAATATGAAAGCACCCATAATAAATAAATGCTGGGAACTGAGTATATCGTGGTTAAGCATTAAGGCATTCTTCAATGTTGCTCAGATTTCAAAATAAATTGATAACAGTGACATAAAGGTGAGGGTTCTCCCCTTTGTTGTTATCATTAGCAGCCTAGACACCTTGCCTGAGCTCAGGTGATCTTGGTTAGTTCAGGGGTACTTCTGATGTTCTTTCCAACATATTAGCTGAAGCATATCAGTATTGAATGATGCAGAGTGGTGTGGTGGCCTAGAGGTGGAGGTCTCACCTCACAACCAGGAGGCTGTGAGTTCGATCCTAGGTAGAGACAGATATTTTTCTCTCTGGGCACAATGAGAATATATCTGCTAAACAAAGCTCCACATGGGCAACAGGAAGAGCATCTGGCCATTAAATCTCTGCTAGCTACATTTAGTTGCCCAGACTTCACCCCATAAGGGATTATGGGGTCATTAAATAATGATGATGATATCAGGATATCACATGAAAATGTGCAGTATTAGACATGGAAGACCTATTAGGATAATTGTCCCCAGATTAATTGAAATAGATTCTAGGAGGATTCATATTATCATAGAATCAAAGAGTTTGTAGGGGTCTTGGAGTTCCCTTAAACCAATCCCTTGTCCAGGAGAACCTATATCTTTTTCCTTCTTCATGTACTGCAAATCATAGCTAGGTTCTTCAGACTATGCTTCTTGCTTGCCTGTTTCAGGCAAAGCTTATGTAGAGCAAGTGTGCAGAGTTTTCATTAGACCAAGGGTTGCACTGGTTTTTGTCCGGTCCACAGAAGGTTGTATTGTAAAAATGCAAAAAGCCGAGATATATGGCTTAGGTCCTCATTTTAGTCTTTAAAAATCAACCTTTTATGATGAAAAAGAAAATCAGCTGTTTGGAATCCATTGACTCTAGGAGTTCAGGGAGTCACAAAAAGAGCAGATCTTAGGTATTCTGTGAGTCACATATTTTGTACTTTGATAAAGCTCAAAGTTGAGGAGCCTGCCTGTAATCAAAGCTTAGGATGTCTTTAGGAACATCCTATGGGACAATATGGCATCAAGAGTTCAGTCCCACCACTCTCCTATCCATCTTGAAATCCTTTCCTTACTTCATGAAAAGAAGCATGCTTCTTACTTTATTCTCAGAGAAGCAAGGGATGATTATTCCAGACAATCAGAGGCTGAGGAAGGGGTGGGTTGGTAGTTCATGGCATCCCACCCTTGTTGAGAATAATATTTTACTTCTCCATGATATCAGCTTCACCAAAGATTGAAAAATGAATTTATAACTGGAAGACACAGGATCCAGCATAGCTCTCAAACATTTCAGTTTATGTACATCTGTTAATCTTCGTTGTTTAGAGTTTTTTCCTGTGGCATTCAAACACTTCTACCCTTTGCAAAAGCGCCACACAGAAACAACTTTGATACCACCATATGTGCAATTTCAATTCACATTTGTTAAATAAACACAATTAGCTTAAAAATGAAAAGAATAACTGTGGCAAATGATGAACGCCATCATTTTTCAGGCCAAATAAAGTCATTTAAAAGTAAAATACATCAGATTAACTTTAACCTTTGGAATTTAATCTTTGGAAACAAAGTTTAATTCAGAACTGCTTAATCCAGGGAAGAATCAGATTAGGAAAGTATGGGAAGCATGGGAATAATATATTCTAGCCAAGTAAACTTGGGATGCTATCAAACAGTCAAGAGTTTGCAATGATTTAAAAATCAGGCCAAGAAAGATAGATTCCCTGGGGACAAGTTAAATTCCTTTGTAGTTTGCTTGGCCACAGCATAAAAGTGATTCACTGTTGTCAGTTTCTTGTTTTGACAACCCAGCCTAGTCTAGGATCCTGGGATATCTGAGGATCTCCCATCCAAGTATTGATCAGATATGACACTTCTTAGTTATTTCTTCCCTTCCTCCTTAATCTGCCAAGATTGGTTAGATGTTCTCATTTGAAAAGAAGTCCTCCTTCACTTCTGCCACCTCTATCTATCAATTTCATTCTATCCACTTCTCTACAATTTTCTGGTTCACTTTATGTTAGGTACCATATTTTTCAGATTAAAGACACACCGGAGTATAAGACGCAGTTTAGTTTTTGGGGAGGAAAATAGGAGGGGGGGGGAATCTGCCTACCAGGTATTCATCTGGCTAGTCTGGTCAGCTTCAGCACATTAGTTTGCTGGTTTTTATCCCCTGCTTGGGGATAAAAAACAGCTTCTAAAGCACAACTGATCTTTGGAGAGAGATGCAATGAGAAAAGCAGGCAAATCATGGAGATCGCTTCACGCGCTAGCGCCTCATTAGGGCTGAAAAAAAGCTTCACAGCTGAGAGTCGGAGAGAGTGGGAGAAAATTACTTCACTGAAGAAAAGCTTCTAAAGCACAGCTGAGAGGTAGATCGGAGGTAGATCTAGCACCTCCTTAGGGCTGAAACAAAACTTTGAAAAAGCTACATTTGGAGTATAAAACACACCCAAATTTTCAGCCTCTTTTAGGAGGGAAAAAAGTGCATCTTTTACGCCGAAAAATACGGTATTTTCCAAAGTTTCTCCTACATCTGCTTAACAAAGTAACAGACCTGGGAGGGACGTTGGAGGTCTTCTAGTCCAACCCCGTGCTCAAGCAGGAGATCCTATGCCATTTCTGACAGAGGTGGTATTCAGCCAGTTTGGACCATTCAGGCGAACCGGTAGCACCAATGATCAGCTGGCCCTGCCCACTCACCCACCCCCACCCTATCCTGTCCTTTATTTCCTTCTTTCTGACTTAGCTGATTCACGCGGCACAGCTGATTTCTGTGCCTCCGCTGTTCTACTTACCGGGGCTACCTTAGAAGGTAAGCAGCTGAGCTTCAAATTGCTGTATTTTAAACACTGCACACAAGCACGTTAGACACGCGCTCACCAAACCAGTTGTTAAACTGGTTGAATTCCACCACTGATTTCAGACAAGTGATTGTCCAATCTCTTCTTAAAAACCTCCATGATGGAGCACCCTCAACTTCTGAAGGCAAGCCGTTTCATCGATTGGTTGTTTATCTCCAAGCTGTCTTTACTATCTGCTTCCTTAGCTGTCTACATAATTCTATGTATATTGCTGCATTCAGGACAAAGTCTTCCAAAGAAGTTCAAACTTTCATGCTTAACCTCTCTTGATTTTTTTTTTAAATTTGGGATTATTTATTTATTTATTGTTTATTTATTGGTTTGATTTATATGCCACCCTTCTCCGGAGACTCAGGGCGGCTTACAATGCGTTAAGCAATAGCCTTCATACTTTTGTATATACCTGCTTAGTGGGGCTTTCGGCTCCCACAAGCGGTGTTCTTTTTATACAAAGTCAGCTTATTGCCCCCACAATCTGGGTCCTCATTTTACCTACCTTGGAAGGATGGAAGGCTGAGTCAACCTTGAGCCTGGTGAGATTTGAACTTGCAGTAATTGCAGGCAGCTGGCAACTAAGTGCTACTTAACAGCACTTTAGTCTGCTGTACCACCAAGGCTCTTATTATTTAGCCACTGTTTCAGGTTATATTCACAGCTTTGAATAAGATCCTGTTCAACACAGCAGTGCTTGCAAAGAATACACACACTTTCTTAGAAAATAAGGCTGGATATGCTAGATCAATCAAACTGGATTTAGGGGAACACCTAGCCTAAGCATTGAAGGCATTACAAACAGGAGACATCAATCTATGTGAAAGGAGCACTGGAGGAAAGAAACAGCCACAGTGCAAAAATCTTTTGGAAGGAAGGTGTGAAAACTAGCTTTCAGGGAAGCTCTGGAGGATACATTCTGCAATGGAAAAGTATGTAGTTTGACAAACGTGTGTGTGTATAAGGTCTCACTCAGGAACAATAAACTTAGTGCCTTCATGCTAACAGAAATGGAAGCAAAATGAATCCATTGGGACATTGGTGGGTTGTTGTTTTTTTCAGAATCACATACACAACTATCCTCAAAAAACATCACAGTTAAGTACTGAGCTGTCTGCCTCCCCCCCAAAAAAAACTTTTCCAAAGATAACCAAGAATAAATATCATGAATAGATTGTTGTGTTTTTGCATTTATTCTACTTATGAGATAGATGCCCTGTGCAATGGAGCACATTAGTATCAGCTCAAAGAGGGGGAATTATATACATATAATTATGTATTTGTTATTATATTATATATTATATTGGGAGACTTGGTGGTACAGTGGTTAAGTGCAGTACTGCAGGCAAATACACCCAGACATCAGGAGTTCAAGCTTGAATGGCACAAGGTTGACTCAGCCTTCCATCCTTCCGAGGTAAGTAAAATGAGGACCCAGATTGTTGGGGGCAACATGCTGATATTGTAAACCACTTAGAATGGGTTGTAAAGAACTACGAAGTGGTATATAAATCTAAGTGCTATTGCTAGTGCTAAGTGTTATATACATACACCTGGGCACATACAGACATGCATTTTGTATGGGAGCACAAGGCTGCATATATGACATTCCCTTCTCCTATTTGTCCCCACCACAGTGGAGTTGATTTTGGTTCAGAGAGACAACATCTATGACTGAAAATGGACAAAACCCTGAATCTTCCCTCTCCAGCCTTTCCTAGAAAAGTTATATTCCAAACTTTAGTGTTTCTCTGCATATTCTTTCTATTTTACAAAGATACCTGCGATCGAAAATACTCTTTTCCGAAAAACAAGAGTGGCAAAAGAAACTAGGTGTCTCACTGCAGTTTCAACTTGTTGGGTTTTAGCTGAACCATGAAGATTGCTTATCGCTGCCTCTATTGTAGTTGTACCAATGGTACAACTTTTCTTTTTGTCATCTCCTTTTGGCCAGATGAGACACTGCTGCGGCCTGGCAGAATGTTCTCACCCTATGGTGTGCTTGTGCCAACTCTGCAGATGCAGAATATGATGGTCATCAGGCTCTTAGAGGTAAAATCATGTAAAAATATGCTTTCTGTGATGCTGGATACAAAGCATTTTTCACCACAGGAGTCAAGTAAGAAAATGGTAAATAATCCTTAACTTATAAACATTAAATTTAGTAAAATTAAATGAGATTTAATACTTTAAAGTGTGGACTTTTTTGCTTACAGAAACAAGATAAACAAGTTCAGGGTTGATTTAAGAAACCTGAAGAAGTAAAGTTGTGAACCAGGGCTTTTGCAAAATCTTTCTGAAACAATAACACTACGAATGATCATTCTGAATCATATTCTGTCCTTGTTAATGTTGTTGGCAGAACAGAGGATTCATGTTTGGTTGTTTTATTTTCTTCCTTCTATTCTTGTCAAATGGATGAACTATTAGAATTGCACTTCTTTGTATGCAATATAAATCACCACCATGTTTTGACCTTTTCAATATTCTGTTGTTTGATTGGCCAGCTGCTCAAGATTACCATGTTTATTGACTTGAATATGAATAGAGCATTTCAGATCATCCAATCACAACAAAGAATATTAAAAAGGCCAAGTGCAATAAATCTAGCCTTCAATATATAGTCTTAGGTATTACAAAATATGTATCTAAATGGCATTTATATTTTCCTTTTCCTTTAAGGGACCCATGTTTAGAAAAATATATAGACTGAAAATAACCTTAATCAGTAAAGTCTGTCCTATTCTTTACATTGCAATGGATTATCCTTCTACTGTATAGGCATCCACTCATTTTTAGGATTATACAAATGTTAAACCAGCTTCAGGACATTCTTAGGTTAGGGCAGAGATTAAAACCTGATGAACCAAATGTCAAATATTAAACAGAGTAAAAGAAGCAGCTTAACTAGGGCATTTTTATTGACTTTATACTGGATAGGTGCCGATTGAATCAGAATATCTGACCATATGCCTATATATGTGTATAAACATGTACATACAATGTACAAATATTAACCAATTCATTTAACACTTTTAAATGTTTTTAACTGGTTTGTCATTGTTTTTTTAATTACGGGGCCAAATTTATATATATCTTTTTAATAGTATTTTAATGTTTGTAGTCTATGTTTTTATTTGGCTGCACACCGCCCTGAGTCCTCAGGGAGAAGGGCGGTATATAAATTTGATATAAAATAAAATAAATAAATAAACTAGTTGGAAATGCCTCCGCTGAACTCAGTGGGTTTTATTCAGAATAGATTTGCATAAGATTGTTATACTGGGCAACAATTCTAAAATCTAAAACTGCAACCACAATTCCTAGCAGCCCCTGCTTGCATGGTTTGTAGTAAGGGAGCTGTGGTGACAAAAGTGGTTAGAATGTAGTATTGCAGGCTAATTCTGCCAATTGTCAGCAGTTCAATCCTGATTGGCTAAGGTTGACTCAGCCTTCCATCTTTCCAAAGGCGGTAAAATGAGGACCTAGATTGTCGGGGGCAATATGCTGAATAGTAAACTGCTTAGTGACGTGGTATATAAATCTAAGTGCTATTCCTATTGCTACCGGATGCTGAGAGACCTAAATAGAAAAAAGGCTCAGTTCCATAAAAGCTGTTGTGTCATGACCATCTTGGTTCCACCTGTTGAAAAACACAGTGTAGCAACATCTGGATAGCTGCACTTTGAGTTCCCATGACTCAGTATATCACAGCAAGAAAAAAAAACAGCATTTGACTGATAAAAGGTACAGTGGTCGAAATCAACAGCTTTTAAATACAATTAAGTGGATCCTGTCCTATGTGCTTTGAAAGTCAGGGGGTATAATATATCATCTCTTAAGAATTCCAGTCCTAGCCAGGAAAATACAATTTCCCCTCAAATGCATTAGCTCTCTATTACTTACTTCATAAATGAGCTAATTTACAATGCCTTGTGTTCTTAAAAAGAGAAAAGAAAAGAAAGAAAACCACAGCCTTCAAACATTAGGCTGAATCATTTCAAAGAAGTCCATCCTGCCAAAAATGAATCTGTTAAGCAAAAGAATTTAAAAGGACTAAATTGACTCAAATCCATCTTAACTGATTGGTGGATTAGATATTTGTGCACTTTAATGGCCTGCACTTTTTTTTTTTCAATTGAAGTTACGTTCTTTTAATTTCAATTGTGCTGCTCTCTCTCTCTCTCTCTCTCTTTTTTTTTTAAAAAAAAACATTTTTATTTGTAGCATACTTTGAGGCAGAGTTTTATTTTTGAACAGAAACGTGATCAGCCTGCTTTACAAATGGTTAAGCTTCAGTCCTTCTGTGCATTTTCCCCTACAAAACGATTCACTTGGGCCATTACTGGGCAATTCTGCTTGATGGTGAGCAGTGTTACTGTGATGACCCTGCTTATATCAAAAGCGGGGGGAAAAGATTGCTAATATTAAATTGGAAGGCATACATTTTTTACAACTTCCCAAGTACCATAACTTTAAAACCCCATATATTTTTTGCAAGATGAATAATTGTCATCAGCCTGCGCTTCATTAGGGACCAAAAATCAATTGTGTGGGAGGGATACGGATAGGATGCTACACAAACTGTGGTTTTGCTGGGTTTCGTGATGAATAGCAGAGGAAGTGTTTCATCAGATGGCTCCAAGGTAGTTAAGCCAGGGATAGCTCTGAAGCGTGTAGAGATAATTGGGCAGGGAAGGAAAAGGAGGAGTATGTGGACTTAGGCAGAGGAGGAAAAAATATCATGAATAGTTTGGGCTACAAACTTCAAGCTTTCTACTCCAGATTATTCTTCTTGACTCTCTATGGATCCAGTAGCTTTAAGGTTAGAAGACTACAGCTCAGTGAGTGGTTGAAAGTTTGTTTGGAAGCCTGAACTATGATGGACATGGAAGTGTTCGAAGTTGAAGCATTCTCTGTGTTGTAGGAACATTCCCGTGAACATAAGTTTGACTGGAGATGAAGCAGGTTTCTACCTGTAACAGCAAGGACATATATTTACTAGATTTCATGCCTGCTAGCTACAGGGAGGTGGATCAGAAGCAGTGGTGGGTTGTTACCGGTTCGCCCCAGTTCAGGCGAACCAGTAGTGGCATCAGCCGGAGGCTCTGCCCACCCAACTGGACGTCATCAAAAATGCTCTGCACATGCGTAGAAGAGCCGCACACTCGCAATAGCGAACTGGTAGCAAAGAAAATTGAAACCCACTACTGATCAGAAGTGCATGCTGCATGGGTAGAAGGAAGTGACCTTGAGGAGAAAAGCAAGCAGAGGGGATCCAGAGTAAGCCCTTAACTGTGGGTCCTCATCCTTCTGCTCTCTTGTGGTGAACAGCATCATGGGATCCTGAACACTCATCACCATTAGATTTGGATCTCCAATCAAAAGGCAGTCAGAACTGTCCCCCCAAAAACTAAGTTCTGGCCTATTAAGTTTAAAAGAGTGTAGTTGCAGGACTGATGCTTTTCCTGATGTCTTCTTGTGAGGGACATTTTTTTTGGGGGGGGGGGATGCTCCCTTTTCACTGAATTTCCCTGAAGGGTAAGTCACATGAGTTTTTCATGGGGTGGGGGAATAGTTGTGTTTTTCTGTTATGTTTGTTTTCTTGGGAACTAGATTTCCCTAAAAGATCTTGCATTCATTCATAGAGGATTCATTTTTCAAATGTATGCTCCCTGTCTGCAGAAAAAGGTTAAAATAAAAGTCATAGGCATCCAATGGAAACCCTGTAACTTTTTTTTTTTTTTTTTACATTTGGCACATAAGCAAAGGAGTGAGGAGTTGAATTCAAGGTGTGGCTGTTTTTTTTTTTTTTTTTAAGTTTCTGACCCCATCCCCTTGTTAACATTCTTTCTTAAGGAAGAAGAAATAATATCTTTCTTCTGTATTCCTTCTTAAAAGGGTTGCTTTTTCTTTATCCTTAAAGTTTTACATGTAAGCTTTAAAATTCTCTATCGACCATAAACTGTAGCATTCAAAAAACAAAATTCTGAAACAAATTATTGTTGTTCAACTCAATGGGAGATAAGGGTTGCTAGAGAAATTAGTGATCTATGGGAGCAAATGAGCATGGCTTGACTGAAAACATTATTGTTAGATAATTATTCTAGCAACGATGCTATAGAGCACTGCACATCAGAACAAATAGATGCAACAGTTTTTTCCCGAATGCCATCACTCTGCTAAACAAATAATTCCCTCAACACTGTCAAACTAGTTACTAAGTCTACACTACTATTAATCTTCTCATCTTCTGATCGTTCCCACCACCCATCTCCTTCCACCTATGACTGTATGACTGTAACTTTGTTGCTTGTATCCTTATGATTTACACTATATTGATACTGATTGTTTCCTGATTGCTTATTTGTACCCTATGACTATCATTAAGTGTTATACCTTATGATTCTTTTCTTTTATGTACCAAGACAAATTCCTTGTGTGTCCAAATACACTTGGCCAATAAAGAATTCTATTCTATTCTATTCTATTCTATTCTATTCTATTCTATTCTATTCTATTCTATTCTATTGTTTTAATAATTCGATTCACTGCTTTGGAGTCTACCTAAGAAGGCAACCATTGCAGAGACATTCTTGCTTGAATATTTTTTTTTCCCCTCTGAAAAGCATTTTTCTCAGAAACAAAATTAGAGCAGAGCAAAACTTCCTTTGGAATGGAATTTCCTGTGAAATGCAAATAGCACCTCTAAAAATCCCTCCCTCCACCCCCTTGCGGGAAGAGGAGAAAGTTAAAACTTTTCCTCTTCATCTCCTGGTCCTGGAATTGCAATTCTTAGGGTTCTCTGTGGTTTCTAATTCCATTTAAAAAGTATACATGTTAACCACATTCAGACATTCAATATTTGAAACTAGTTTGCCTCTTAGTGCACATTATATCAAAGTCAAGCAATTAGCTTGAGAAAAGGAAGTGTTTGGTCACACTTTTAAAAGTGTATGATTCATTCTAAAATAAATGAACAATGCCACAGCAGTTTTCTGCCTGCAAATCTGGCCAAATGCACCTTCAGCCCAACTCAGGATGTCTATGGTTTGAATCCACCATTCATCCCTTCCAAATGTAAGATTTCCTGCACATGGTGAAATTTGGTATTTCATGTCAAGGGAAAGAAAGGCAGATTTTCTGCCACATGCTCCTGACTCCCTCTATCATTAAGTGTGTACAAATTCTGCTAGAAGGATATGTGTAAGTTTGTGTGTAGGTGCCTAGAAGTGTGGTTTGACCAACACAGAATAGAGAAGAACGATGACTTGTCTTGAGCTTGACTGTCAACTTACAGTATGTTGAAGCAGGCTAGAAATGAATCTCCTTTTTTTTCCACAACTGCCTCACACTGTTGATCATTTTCATTTGTAATCCATCAAGACCTTGATCACGTACCTTATTACCCAGCATTATGTGTTTTTTTTTTCCCCTACCCAAAGACCTACGATAATTTCCCTCACTTCAGGCAATTATCATGTGAGATACATTGGGCCCAAATCAACAAGTGAGCTCCACAGTTGAGTTTGAGATTTCTCAGCCACATTAACAAACATACTGGTTTAGGATGTCTAGTACATACTGCTATGCTTGGTCATCACAACCTTTTAGATATCCGATTTCCATAGCTTGTAACCAATGTGCTCCTGAACAAAAAGGGTGTGTTTATTTATTACACAAAATAATTTATTCTCCCCTTGCTTAGATACTAGCAAGGCAGCTATTCTGCTAATTTAGCAAGCAGCTGTCAGAAAGACTCCCCAGCCCTGGTATGATACTATTGCTGCATACAGAGAACTGTGCTATTTGTGTTCATAGCAGACCAGGCAACAATGAGAACATCCTGTATGCCACTTTTTATGAGCAAATAATGAGCACTTTTATATCAAAAGCTCTTTTTAAATTTATATCCACACTTGATTGTGTCTTGAGATCCTGGTAAGTGTAGGATTCAGGATGACTAAATATACATGTTTAGTCTTTTTGTGAAACACTTCAATGGAAGGAAATCTACCCATGCAATCTCACTCCCATGCAGTTTATTTACTTTACTCTATTTCATAAATTTGTTAACCACTTGTCATTCTAATTGTCCTGGGCCCAGCAGGGTGCTGCAAAATAAGATGAAATACCATCATGTTTCCGCCTCTTAAAGTTCTAAAATGGTAATATCAAAGCCAAAACAGCAAGAAACAATTGAATTCTGCCTAAACTGTGGGTGAGCAGATACATTTTCAGCAGGTACCGAAAGCTTAGGAAGCTGGCAAAAGTTGTAATCAAGCAGGAGGTGAAATTTGTAGTGTAGGCATTCCTGTTAAAGAAACCTACCTTTGAGTTCTTAGAGAGAAATTCCTTTCAAATGAAATTTCTTGTCAAAAAAGCATGTCAACCTGAATATTAAGGCAATAAAATTCTCTATCAAGTCTCCAGGATGAGAGGGAGAGGGAGAGAGGGAGGATAGATAGATGGATGGATGGATAGATAGATGATAGATAGATAGATAGATAGATAGATAGATAGATAGATAGATAGATAGATAGTCAGACAGACAGACAGACAGACAGCAGACAGACAGACATGGAGATGGAGATGGAGATGGAGATAGATATAGATATAGATATAGATATGGTAGGTAGGTAGTTAAGTAGATAGACAGACAGACAGACAGACACATAGAGGTAGCTAAATGATAGATGGTAGATGATAGATAAAGACTATACTTATCTATCTATCTATCTATCTATCTATCTATCTATCATCTATCATCTATCTACAGTTTCTATCTAGCTACAATCGGAACTAGATGTTTGAAAAGGACTATAAAAGTATATTTCTGATACTAGATAACATTGTTTTTTATTATATGTTTTTGTAAGGAGGAAGCACACTAGACTCAATGCAGGACATAAATATACCACAATTCAGTGGTGAATTTACCTGTGCCACACTCACTACTGGCAAATGTATTAGCAAATAACCTTCACAGACCAGGACTTAAGTGAATGACCAGGTATACTGTTCCTCTGTGAGGGAGAATGAAATCAATGAGGTTTTGGACTCCCTTGAAATTAAAATACATTTGAAAGCTATTAAATAACCCATGCAGATAGCTGGGCCTGCATAGGAGCCCTGAATGAATTCCTGACAATTGATCAGGTAGCACAGCCATTAAACTGAATCATAAGAAAATATCAGCACAATAAAACTGAGACTATTCACAGGAGGGCCCTACAGGAAAGAGCTCCTGCTTACGGAAAAGGTATTAACTTCCAAGATATTACCCCTGACATACCGTTAAAAAGGAACAAACATTGGAAGCTTTCCAATGATATGCCAGAAAGGGTGGAGCGCCTCTTCATGAATCACTTTCACATTCAAAGCATTTTTAAACCAGAAAGAAAGCCATTACAATAATTAAGCCAGAAAAGTTAGGTAAAAGGAAGGTAAATCATCAAATTTCTTAATGGATTTTTCAGCTCCAGAGAATTGAAAGCTGGAAGAAAAATTTGGCACATGGGCTTTTTTTTTCTTACCGCTTGCTATATTTTACCCATCCAACTTATTTCCCAGTATAGCAACCAAAGGGGGAAAAAAAAAGCATAGATAAAAAAGAGGGGTGGAATTGTAATTTCAGCTTTAAAAAAAATGTAATTCTACGGAGACACATATTAGGTAAGTGGGTATTTTAATGTCAGCATTGTGATAGAAGAGGCATGCATAGCATAGGCACAATCTATAATGGCAATCCACATATGAATCTTAAACTTCGCTTGCAATCCCTAGCGCGTATTGAGCCCCAGAGCTGAAGGGATGCTGAACGACTAAGCTCTTACAGCTGCATCCTATTCCTAATTCCCATGGGATTCCAATTGCCCCTGGACCAGTTGATGAAGAGGACGTACTGAGCAGTTATTTGAATATACAGTAAGTCTTCAACTTACGACCACAATTGAGCCCAAACTTTTTGCTGCTAAGCGAGACAGTTGTTAAGGGAGTTTTATCCCATTTTTTTTTACCTTTCTTGTCATAGTTGTTAAGTAAATCACTGCAGTTGTTAAGTTTCCCATTGACTTTGTTTGTCAGAAGGTCGCAAAAAGTTATCATATAATCCCAGGACATTGTAATCGTCATAAATACATACTAGTTGCCAAGCTTCTGAATTTTGATGATGTAATTGTGTGGATTCTGTGGTGTGAAAAATGGTCATCTCACTTTTTCAGTGACATTGTAACTTTAAACAGTAACTAAACGAATGATTGTAAGTGAGGATGAGCTGTATTCATGACCGAGACTAGCTAAGCATGAATAGCTGTTGTGCGGGGAGGGGTTCATTATTAAATGACTTTCCTATTTCATCAAGCCGGCCTGACCTACGTCTTTCCCCTTTTAAATGGAAATTTTAAATCTGGTTTTAAATTATTGGGGTTTTAAATTTGTTCAACCAAATTATTTAATTCGTTTTAATCTATTTTAAATTTTGTATTTATATGTTTTATTCTATGGCTGTTCACCGCCCTGAGTCCTTCGGGAGTAGGGCGGTATACAAATTCAATAAAATAAATAAATAAATAAATAAATAAATAAATAAATAAATAAATAATAAATAATAAATAATAAATAAATTTCCCAACATTTAAAACACAAAATACAAATTTAACAATCATATCTACAAAACTACAATACATAATGTTACATATATTAACGGCAAGCAGAATAGTCTTCGCACAGAATTGGAAACAGGCTGATACTCCTCCAGATCAAATGATAATAAGGAGAATTTACGAATGGGCAGAAATGGATAGACTGTCTATGGCCGTGATGGCAAACCTATGGCATGCATGCCACAGGTGGCACACGGAGCTATGTCTGTGGGCACATGAGCTTTGCCCTAGCACAGTTCCAGCGCACATGCGTGTGCCGGCCAGCTGATTTTTGGGCTTTCTGGCCCCACTGGAAGTCGGGAAACGGGCCATTTCTGGCCTCCAGGGGTGGTGGGGGAGGCCATTTTTGCCCTCTCTAGGCTCTAAGAAAGCCTGGGGAGGGTGAAAAATGGGCCTACCGAGCCGACCGGTAATCTTTTTGCTATCATGTGCCAAAGGTGGGGGGAGCGTGGTGGGCCACGCACACATGCGGGGGGACAGGGCGTGGGGAGCATTGAATTATGGGTGTGGACACATGTGTGCATGACTCCCCCACACTCCCCTGCTTTTGACACGCGACAGCAAAAAGGTTAGCCATCACTGGTCTATGGAAATGAAGGAGAGTGAAGAAACCAAGTACTACCAAAATTGGAATAGATGCAGGGGTGAAATGCTCCCAGTTCGGACCAGATCACCCGATCCATTAGCAATGGCGGCGGGTGGTTCGGAGAACCAGTAGCAAAAATCCCTGCCCTCCCCCCCCACATGCCCACTTGAGCCGCGCGATCATCAGAGGCTTTTTTTTTTTACTTTTAAAGGCATTTTTTCTGCAACCTTGGCTGAAAAAATGCTTTTAAAAGTAAAACAAAAAAAAGTTGGCCACGCCCACCCAGTCACATTACCTCCACCACCAAGCCACGCCCACAGAACCGGTAGTAACAAATTTTACATTTCACCACTGAATAGATGGTATACCTGGCTTGAGAATAAGCATAAAACTTAAGGTATAAATTGTAATATATATATATATATATATAATGTAAAATCTACAAGAAATATATAATATTGATGATAATATGATTGTTTATGAGTAGATATTATTATAATCTAAATGATGGTATAATATAGGATAGTGAGGTATAGAAATAAAACTTATGTAGATATGATTGTTACGAAGGATATTGTTACGGATATGGAAAAGATGTAATGAGTGTAAATTCTCTCTGATATTTTAAATATGGGGAACATTTTTTTAAAAAGCAGTGTCAAAAACAAAACAAAACCCAGGAGTCTTGTAGTGTCTTTCTGACTAACCAATATTATGGAAGGTCCTCTCTTTTAATGAAATTTGTTAGTTCTAAAGATTAACACAGCTCCCCTATGAAGCCTAAAAAGCAATCTGTGTTAAGGATAACTACAATGCTGTTTCTTACATATTATCTTTTTCTATGCATTATTGTTTTTTAATTATTCATTGACTCATTAACCTCATTTAGAAGGTAAGTTCCAAAAGGTGTAAATTACTAGGTATTTTGAGCCACTTTTCAACTAGAAAGATAATCTGAAGAATTTCTGAATCTCTCGATGCTGCATGAAGTTTAGCCCTGATACAACAGAAAAGCAATCCTAGTCAAGGAATCAGAGGTTCTGTGGAAGGCATGTGCTCATTCTGAGAAATTTCCTGGGAAGATAAATTTCTATTTACAACTGTAGATTTCTATTTGAGGAAGCAGCCCATCTGAATGAATAAGGAATTGGCAGCACTGACAAAGGGTTTTAAGAGAGGATGCTTAATATCATGATGGAGGGCATAGCAAGAAGCAATCACAGTGTTATGTTTACATGAAAAGAAAATACTTTTTTTTTTCCAGGAGCCCCTATAGCTTTGAACTGGGTTTAATGTCACTATGATTCCACACAATAATATCTTGTGTAAGGATGTTGAACGTTAAAAACATTTTATTGTGCCTCGGTTGGCATGACATAGAGCCACTTTCCATGATCTAAATCCTTTTTTGAATTCTACCAAAGCCTGCATTTCAAAGTTAGCAATACATCTTCTCAAAAGGACATGTAGAATAAAAAGCCTGCAGACCTTTCTGGCAGTGCAGTAGAGAAATCAGAGGGACTTGCTGACAGGTCTTAATCAGAATAGAGCTGGAAGGGACCTTGGAGGTCTTCTAGTCTAACCCCCTGCTCAATTAGGGGACCCTATACCATTTCACTTCATTTGATAGTGGGCTACCACTAATGATCAGGTCCCACGGGAGAGCTAACATTAAATTATTCACATGTTTCAGATATTCATGTGACTATTTTATTTATTTATTTATTTATTTTTCAGATTTCTATACCGCCCTTCTCCTTTCGGACTCAGGGTGGTGAACAGCCAAGTAAAACACTTTATACACAAAAGTTAAAATAGATTTAAAATAATTAAATAATTTGGCCCATAATTTAAAACATTTCAATTTAAAACCAATTTCAAATTTTAAAAACCCATCATAAAATCAGGACAGCCCGGCTAACTGAAAAAAGTAGGTTTTAAGGGCCCGATGAAAAGTCCGGAGGTCTGGGATCACCCATATCTCTGAGGGTAGATTGTTCCAGAGGGTAGGTGCCACCACAGAGAAGGCTCTCCCCCGGGGGTCGCCAGCTGACATTGTCTGGCCGACGGCACCCTGAGGAGGCCCTCTCTGTGGGAGCGAACTGCTGGTGGGAGGCAATTGGTGGCGGAAGACAGTCCCGTAAGTATCCCGGCCCTAAGCCATGGAGCGCTTTAAAGGTGATCACCAACACCTTGAAGCGCACCCGGAAGTCCACCGGAAGCCAATGCAGCTCGCGCAGGAGAGGAGTCACATGGGAGCGCCCCGTCACTCCCATAATCCCCCGTGCGGCCGCATTCTGCACCAGTTGGAGCCTCCGGGTGCACCCCAAGGGGAGCCCCATGTAGAGAGCGTTACAATAGTCCAGACGAGAAGTGACGAGTGCTTGAGTGACTGTGTGTATTTAAACCTGTGATTTTAATATGTGATTACAATAACCACATATTAAAACAATTAAAACAAAAACTATTAATTTCAAGCTCATGTTTTCTATTGGGACATAATCATGATTCACTGGAACTGGACTATGAAGTGTTATTTATTTGCTGCTAATAAATAATACCAATATTATTATTGAAGAGATAGATAGATAGACAGACAGAGAGACAGACAGACAGACAGACATCCTTATTTAGAGAAAAGATATGTACCATATATTTATTTGCTTTTCATACCACCTTTATTACTTTATAAGTAACTTAGTTCGGCAAACATACATAATACTCTCCTTTTCCTGTTTTTCCCACAACAACCCTGTGAGGTAGGCTGAGCTAAGAAAAAGAAAATGATAAACCTAAAGTCAGCCAGGTCACTTTCATGTCTAATCATGCCAGTTTGATCTAATGGTTGAGGCACCAGAGTAGAAACTGAGAAAGTGTGAATTCTAGTCCTGCCTGAAAGCTCAGCCCAATTCACCTCACAGAGTGGTTCTTGTGGGAAAAATAGGAGGAGGAAGCAGTATGTTCATGACCTTGAATTATTTACAAAAATAATAAAGGTGGGATAAAAAAATATTCTACATCTAATTTAAGGAATCTTGATAATCCTTTTCCTGTTTTTTTTTAAAGATCTTTAGCAACTTTTGAATTTCTTTTACACTCAGATATCTAACTCAAAGAATACACATGACCTTTGAAAGGCAGATGGGCAGAAACAGTATCAAAGTTATTTCATTTTAAAGGACTCGTGAAATTAAGCACATAAAATTGAGGTGTGTATGTGTATTTATATGCATAAGTGTGTGTGTGTGAACACACACACACACACATATATAAAGTGTTTTTCTATCGAGACACCTGGTCTGCCCCAGCATGTGGGAGGGAGCGTACTGCATCCCTTTTGCCTTTCAGCTCCAATCCAGGAGCCCTCAAGCCGTCGCATTAACGACAAACCATTTTATACCAAGTTTATATTTCGCTAATAAAGAAATAAAGGCTGATGAAGGGAGGAGAACTTGTGGCTCCATACAATTGCCTAACATGCAGGCAGCATCGAGGTAATTCTTGGAAGATCCATGAAGAATTCTACTTATTGCTAGGCAACAGGTTGAAATAATGAACATTTGTCAATGCAGTTACAAAGAGTTGAACTTGACTAAATAGCATGCAACTAATTTATTATTAATTTCCTATTGCTTTGCTTCCGCACTAAACTGTACAATTTTGAGACATCATTTGGATAGACGGAAGGGGTGACATCTAATTCTCGGTGAGGTATCATCTCATTTCAAGAGCCGTGATGATGCAGTGGTTAGAATGCAGTACTGCAAGTACCTGCTCACTCCAGGAGTTCGATCCTGACCGGCTCACGGTTGACTCAGCCTTCCATCCTTCCGAGGTTGGTAAAATGAGGACCCAAATTGTTGGGGGCAATATGCTGACTCTTAAAACCACTTAGAGGGGGCTGTAAAGCACTTTGAAGTGGTATATAAATCTAAGTGCTATTGCTATCTTCAGGATACAAAAAGGGATATTTGTATCTCATCCATTTCTGCTTCAGATCTGTGTACCATTTTTAGGTTGATGCAGTTGTAACTTAATCAGGTTATAATAAAAGCTATTTTATTCACCTTCTGTGCATAAATGGACCTTAGCAACTAAAGGTAAAATTGTGTGGTAGTAAACACACACACACACACACACACACAGAGAGAGAGAGAGAGAGAGAGAGAGAGAGAGAGAGAGAGAGAGAGAGAGAGAGAGGAAAAAGCTGAAATGTACTTCTGGCTTGACATTGCTATGTTTAGCTGCAACACTTATTCAAATTAAAAGATGGCATGTGGAAACATTTTCCTTTCACTGCATATACTGTTAGCAGCAAAACTGTTAGCAATGTATATAGTTAACAGCACAATTCCAAGACTGTAAAGTATGTGTTATAGTTGGGGGCATATTTTTTTTTTATACTGAACTAGTAGTTCCTATATATGGAGTAGTGTATTCTATAAGGAACAAATCTCCAACTAATAATGTGACTATTTCCTAACTTTGGGCACTAGTCAAACATCTAATCATGTAAACTGGATTGTTGTAAAATAAGTTCTTAAAACAAATATATAATAAAAAAAGTTGGGTAGCATTTAACTGATATACATTTGTTTAAAGTGCAAATAACTCAAGGGAGATGGAAAATAGAAAGTAGTTATTCAGATTTTTCTATAGAGAAAAGAATTCAGTACACTTGTTCCAGTGGTGGGTTACTACCGGTTCACTCCACATCAGGCCACCGGTAGTGGCGGCGGGGGGAGGCTCTGCCCACCTGCCCGGATGTCTCTGCGTATGCGCAGAAGCATTGTGAGTGTGCATGAGCGTGCATGCACTCACGAGCGAACCGGTAGTGGACAAAATAGAAACCCACTACTGACTTGTTCAATATTGCACATTCAAAGACTAATCCCCATTTTAAACAATGGTTAATGCAGACTATCAGAACTAGGTTGTAAAACTTTACCTGACCATTAGATGGCAACAAAATGTGGCATTTTGGATATGTGTTTGCTGCCATCTAGTGGTCATCTGGACTTTTCCAACTCAGACCTGATAGCCTTAAGCTCTGCTATGGAGATACATGCATTGTCTCACATTAAAGGAACAACTAAGCCTTGGCAATCAGCTCCTTCCATGTGCCATGTACCTAAACAGTTGTCCTTCTCTCCTACTACCAGGTTTTTTGTTTAATTATGCTTCATCCTTGTTCTTTCAGTGTGTGTCTGATTGTGGGTTTATCCTATTTTATCTTGCCTAGTTCCCATTTATGCTGAATATTTTATACTTTATATAATATTTTATATTCAGGCCAGTTCTGTAGTTCAAGGGACCAATTTAGTCTTGACCTAAACCACAGAAAGTTAAAAGTAAGGAGGCTCAGCACTGTAATGGCATTCTCTATGGTAGCCCTTTTATATTATCTAAGTACACTAATGCACTGTATTTTATATTGCTTATAGCAATCTGCTATCTCTGCTTTGCATACAACAGTATTTTTCTGGATGCCATCCACAATTTTAGGTTGATAACATTCCATTCCTGGATAGTCTATGTACCCCGTTGAATTGAGGCAATCAACACAGTACTGCATGTATTGCTGGATTGCCCTCTGTATCCAGCTTGGAGTTCTGCATTAAAAATACATTTGCTAACCAAACATTTCACTCATCCAAAAGAGGAAACTACCTTTCTTGCTAATGGATCAGCCTCCAGAAACATCTAGGAGGGTTGCTAAATCTTATGCGATTTTAATTGCTGGAGGAGAACTATGAGTTTCACACAGGAGAGGTTTATTAGTTGAGTTATTCTTGCCCCGACATGGCTTATATTCTTTTTATTAATTGTTTGGCTCTTATTGTAATAACTGTTGGGTTTATTTTATGTGATTGTACTTTATTAGTCTTTGACTGCTAATAAATTAACTTGCATTCATAAATACAGAAGCTATGGTATTCAATTTTTGAGAAAAGAAACATTTTGAAAGGAATGCTAGCCGAGCTATGAATCATGCGTTTGTGTCACATTTTGCATCCTGTTTTGCTTGAAAATAAAGCTCTGATCAGTTTCCACGTACAAAACTTACATCCATAGATATGTATCCATCATCCTATCCCTTTTTTGGTGATTAATTCCCATTATGTTCAACTACTGTGTTTCATCTGATATACACAACTCTTACTTCCACATAACTGAGTGGCCAAAATAGAATTCTTTTTGCTTCTTTCAACAAATATTCATTCCAAATAACAGACCACATTGTTACATATTAAGTTAAGTTGATTGGAGTATTGTGATTGGGTGTTGCAAGCACAACGTTCATTGGTTAACAATTGACAGCCGGCAGTATAAAAGGAGCTGTCAAGCGCGGGTTCCTGCTCTCTGTCATGCTTGTTATTAATAAAGGTTCAGTTAGTTTAAACTCCGTCTCTGTCCTGTCAGCCGGCACTGAGAATGAAATAGTGGCGACGAGGATGGGATGTAGGAAGTATAACCTCCAGAATTAACAGGAAACGGTTTCCAGTGCCAAAGGAAAAAAAAAAAAGAATTAGTAAGGGCGATAGCGGAGCGGTGAGGAGAAATGGCGTCGCCTCAGAATTTCGCTCCATTCAACGCTACTGTGGAGTCGTGGGAAGCGTTTGTTACTCGGTTCGATTGTTTTTTGATCGCTAACGACTACCGTGAGTTGTCAAGTGAGAGAAAACAGGCGTACTTCCTGAGTCTGTGTGGGCCAGAAATGTTTGAAACCGTGATGACGTTAATGGCCCCATTGTCTGTACATGCTGGCACCTGGGAGGACTTCCTGACTAAGTTAAAAAATCATTATGCTCCCGCGCCGTCCCGTATAGCTCGCCGGTAGCACTTCTACCACCGAGACCAGGCTGAGGGCGAGTCTATAAGCCAATATGTGGCGGCACTTAGAAAAGCAGCGAGGCACTGTCAATTTACCAATTTAGATGATTATTTATTGGACAGACTAGTCAGCGGAGTGAGGGACGAGAACCTAAAGCGTCGGTTAATAGCCAAGTCTGACTTATCATTCCAGGATGCCCTAGATGAAGCGTGCACTGCTGAATTAGCCGTTCTATCACTGGCTGATTTACCTAGGGGGCAGTGCTCTAATAAGGCAACAGGCGAGCAAATTCATCAAAATGTGACTGAGTTCAGTGATGAGGACAGCCCTGGGATAGATGGTAACGTCGCTCGCATCAAGACTTCTCCGTGGCCCGGGAGACAAGATACACTAGCACGGGGGAGGTGCTGGAGTTGCGGAGGGGGTCATCAGCGAGTCAGTTGCCGTTTTAAAGAGGCAACGTGCTATTGATGTGGGCGCCGTGGCCACATCGCACGAATATGTCAGTCCCCAACGCTGAAGGAGAAAACTCCGCCCCCTCAAGAACAGTATTGTGGTCCGCGCAGACGAGAGGCGGGAAGGAACCCGAGAGTGGATTGGGGGCGTGAGTCTGCAGGAGTAAATGGGGTGTATCAAACGCAGCGAAAGACCGCCTCGCCAAATAGGGAACCAAAAGTTAATGTGGAACTCGCCATCGAGGGACGATAGTGTGAGATGGAGGTGGACACTGGGTCAGCACACTCCATCGTTGCTTGGAGTACAATTAAGCGATTAGTGCCCCACATCTCTCGGCATCGTTTGGACCCTTGTGACCTGCAACTCCGTGATTATCAAGGGAACCCTATCAGAGTGCTGGGATGTGGGCAGTTCAGAATAAAATTTAAGACATTTTCAGGACGCCTGCCGTTAATTATAGTGGAGGCTCCATTGCCAAGCTTATTAGGCTTAAATTGGTTCCAGGCATTGGGAATTACTATTCAGGGGGTACACGCCATCCAGTCCTCCGAATTGGAATTGCTAGTTAAAGAATTTCCTGATGTTTTTGATGGAAGGCTAGGGTGTTACAATGGGCCCCCAGTATCCTTCAGCCTGGAACCTGGCGTGACCCCGAGACAGTTGAAACCGTGCTGGGTGCCTTTTGCGCTGAGGGCACAGGTGGATGCGGAACTGGATAAACTAATTTCTCAAGGGGTGTTAGAACCTGTTGAATTCGCACGCTGGGAAACCCCTATAGTAACTCCTATTAAGGCGGACGGATCGGTCCGTATTTGCGCTGACTACCGGGCTACGCTGAATAAGGCCCTATTAGGTAATGCTTACCCCGTTCCTGTCGTTCAGCATCTGCTACACTCATTGGGGCAAGGGTCGATATTTGCAAAGCTGGACCTGGCCCAAGCCTACCAGCAACTTAAAGTGGATGACCTGACGGCGGAGGCACAGACAATAGTGACCCATAGGGGGGCATTCCGGTGTCGCCGGTTACAGTTCGGGGTCAGTGTCGCCCCGGGGATTTTCCAGAGCATGATGGAACGTTTGCTGCATGGACTTCCCGGGGTTATTCCTTATTTTGACGACGTTCTCGTCTCAGCTTCTTCGACTTCACAGCTATTGGAGCGGACACGGCAGGTTCTTCGGAAGCTAGCTGCTGCAGGTCTGAAGGTTAACAAGACCAAATGCCAAGTCGCGGTGCGCCAGGTGGAATTCCTAGGATTCCTGGTGGATAGTTCGGGAATCCATCCGACGGCAGCTAAAACATTGGCCATTATGGACGCTCTTCCTCCTAAGTGTAAGGCTGATCTCCAATCTTTCCTAGGACTACTTAACTTTTATGCAGTTTTTATTCCGCATAAGGCGTCTGTTGCTGAGCCCGTTCACCGGCTGTTAAACCGTGACGTTCATTGGCATTGGGGTGCTCGAGAGGCTAAAGCATTTTTGGCTGTCAAACATCTCCTGACCTCCAACTCAGTTCTCACCCAATTTTCTACACACCTGCCGGTAACCTTGGCATGTGATGCCTCCCCGTACGGGGTGGGAGCGGTGCTCAGCCATGTCCTACCTTCTGGCCGAGAGTTGCCCATTGCCTATTATTCTAAGACCTTGGCACCAGCAGAGCGTAATTATTCGCAGTTAGATAAAGAGGCTCTCGCCTTGGTGGCCGGGGTCAAGCGGTTCCACCATTACCTCTATGGCCGTCCCTTCATATTATACACTGATCATAAGCCTTTGTTAGGCATATTGGCAGGCGATCGCCCTGCCCCTCAAATTCTGTCCCCCCGCATGACCCGTTACTCTGTCTTCCTCGCTGCGTACGAATATCGACTGGTTCACCGGCCTGGGAAGGATCTCGCTCACGCTGACGCATTGAGCCGATGCCCCAGCCCTGACTGGCTAGAGGACCCTGTCCCTGTGTCCTCTGTGTTCCTGTTGGAGGACGTGCCATTGTTGATCACCGCATCGGACGTCGCCCGGTTCTCCGCGAAGGATACTATCCTGCAACAGGTGTTGGACTGGATGGCCAGAGGTTGGCCACCAGGGCCCTTCGCTCCAGAATTCCAACCGTTTGCCAGCTGCCGCCTCGAACTTTCTACTCAAGCGGGGTGCCTTCTGTGGGGTCACCGGGTGGTTATTCCACCCCCCCTTCATTCCTCATTGTTGAAGAAATTGCATCGGGGTCACCCAGGGGTGGTCAGAATGAAGGCGTTAGGCCGTTGCTATATCTGGTGGCCTTTGATGGACAGGGACATCACTGACTGGGTCGCACAGTGTTCGCAGTGTCAGGAGAACATGTCAATGCCGCCTAGGGACCCCCCAGGGGAGTGGGAATCGCCTGGGGCCTCATGGTCGAGGTTGCATATTGACCTGGTCCATTGAAGGGTCAGTCTTTCCTGGTCCTCGCTGATGCGTTTTCAAAATGGGTTGAAGTCGTCCCATTACGGTCGACTACAGCAGAAGCTGTCATCACGGCTTTGCGTTCACTATTTGTAACACATGGGTTGCCTGACTGCATTGTTTCGGATAACGGTCCGCAATTTACTGCGGCCGAATTCGAGGGTTTTTTAGCCCACAGAGGCATACGGCATTGTTTAGTATCGCCGTTTCATCCTTCCAGCAATGGTTGTGCGGAACGCGCTGTGCAATCTGCAAAAGACACACTGAAAAAGATAGGGCACGGGACGTGGGCTGAGCGGGTGGAGGAGTTCTTATTAGCTCAACATACCATGCCCTGTCAACTAACTATCAGGCCTACACATGCTACCCATTTGCCACTCTTAAAATTTCTCTATCCATTTTCCATCTTCAGCAATCATTCTTCCATAGTTCACAAAATCATATACCTGTTCTTATATTGTTTGTTGTGTGTGCAGAACTTGCAATTGTTCAGTACATTTTCTCCATAAAAGACAACTAGCTTGATTTCTGATAGAGTAACTGTCAGATTGATATCCTTGACTGCTGTCTTCTTATACTTCCAGGTCTCAATCCTCCGTATACAAGAGTCGTCATCAAATGTCTGCATAACTATTTATATCCCTGCAGCCATTATAACTTTGATCAATCACTACTTTTTAGAAGGTTGGGGAAGGTACAAATGGTTTAATAACCCAAATGCCACATCCAACATTCTCTTTGTCAACCCTGAAGCAGTTGTGGGTTGCCCCCAGTTCGGACTGATTCACAAGAACTGGTGGTAAAACCAGAGGGAGGCTCCACCCACCGACCTGGACGTCATCAGGAAGTTTCTGAGCATGTGTGTGTGGTCCCATTGCAAACCGGTAGTAAAGGTAAGTAGAACCCACCCCTGTCCTGAAGCTGACCTGACCGAAGCCATCTTGGAGCTTCAGTGTTGCCACACTGTAGCTGAGGGATAGGGATAGAGAGGGGGGTATTAGAGATAGCTGGGGTTTTGTAGCCAAAATAAAATACTTTCTCTTGGGAACCAAGAACCCTGACACTCTTCTTATTTTAAGGACAGTGTTAGCCATTTTCATACATTTTGGTCACTATGCTACAAAGTGCAATGAAAGCCCTCATGCTATTTTGTACAAGCTTGAACCTCTGATCCATTTGTGCACCAATTTCATCTTGTCCATATCCCAGCAAGTAGAAGCAGGGGTGAAATCCAGCAGGTTCTGACAGGTTCTGGAGAACCGGTAGTGGAAATTCTGAGCAGTTCGGAGAACCAGCAAACACCACCTCTGGCTGGCCCCAGTGGGGTGGGAATGGAGATTTTACAGTATCCTTCCCCTGGAGTGGGGAGGGAATGGGGATTTTGCAGTATCCTTCCCCTGAAGTGGGGAGGGAATGGGGATTTCACAGTATCCTTCCCCTGCCACATCCACCAAGCCACACCCACCAAGCCACACCATGCCCACCAAGCCCCACCCACAGAACCAGTTGTTATAAGAAATTGGATTTCACCACTGAGTAGAATATTATGTGGGAAATTGACACACAAAGGATACATGATTAAACTGTACATCAGCAGTACATTTCACAAGAAGTACAACCCAGTTTATTTTTATCGAGTGCCATGAATATTAGAACGCACTGGAAAATGTGAATTTTATTCTAAAATTCCACTATTGCCACACCAGTCCCCCATAGTTACTTGAAACAATGCCCAAGCTTATGATGATGTGGACAAATTAGAATTTGTAATGCTAGCTTTTGAGAATTTAAAAGACTTGGGGAAAAAAAGGCCTCACTATTAAACGAGAGAGGATAAAGCAGCCAAACAAATTACATGTGTAATAAAATAATGAACTATTTTATCTTTTTCTTTCCACATAAAACTTTCAAAAGACCTCCAAATTAGGATTCTGCATCATTAAGCATTTGACATTTGTCCAGTTAAAACTATTGACTCATGCTTTCATTTCTTTCCTTGCAAATTACTACAGTGCCACAGCTGATCCGACTATATTTCCCATTTCTTATAAATAGCCACAAGAAAAGTATTAATTATCCGTGTGTGAATTAATGCACCAACTGCCTTAACCTTTCAGGTTTCCTTAAACGCCAGCATAACAAGGCATATCCATGGTAGCAAATGTGATTTATGACAAGAATTTTTAATTTCTGTTTTTAAATATGTTACCCACCGATCTGCATACATTTAAATGTGCCCCTAACACTTTTCTCTGTCTTGAGGCTGTTGTTTAATATTCAAAGATGATTTTTGTCCACATACATTTTGGTCTGTGTCACCTCAGATTAAATTATGACTCTGCAGCCTTTTCGGAGCAGGCCTCGGGCCCTTATTTACAAGAATCAATGGGATAGTAATGAAAATCCATTTTTCATACTATCAGCTCTGGCCTGCTTTTATTTAGTTAGCTGTGTCTAAGCAAGCAATTCATTTTGGGAAAATGTCACGTTGATAAAAAGAGAGCAAGCGCACGAGAAGGGAAAGGGTTAATCATGAAATAGAGCTCTCACGATCGCCGTGCTACCCATACTAAAATGTGCCAGAAGAATCTCTGTATGTGTGTATGTGTGTGTGTGTATAAATATTTTTTGTAATGTATGCAAAGTAATGTATATTGACAGATATGCGGGCCTTTTCATGATGAATATTGAAATATATATGCAAAACATAGGAAATGTGTAGCATGGTATAGATCTTTCAGTGTACATTTAGAGGAAATGAGTCATTTATATTCTACAATTTAGTGAATACCTACTGTTTATTGGGACAGAACACACCGGAGTGTATTTGTCTTAGTAATTTATTTAGGTAAATATATTTATTCTTCCGCGGGTTGGGGGGTTTTGTGTGTGCGCGCTCGTGCTTTCTTCCCTCCTGGTTCTATGGTGCTAGGCATAAATATTTAACCATGCATTGTCTCAAATGTTATTCATGTAATTTATCAAAGAAAACAGCCAAGTTATAACAACTTTAAAGGCTGCACCTTCGCTTAAACCTGAGAGTGTACTGAAAGGTAGGTAAACCGACATGCATTTTGTTCTCCTTCAAAACTGAAAAAAAAATTAATAATAAACTCTGAAAATGTGACATCCAATTAAAGAAATGTCATCTGGCCAGTTATAAACAGTTTGTGATATCACCTGGCTACCCTTGTTTTCAAGACAGACTCCCTTGCTTTTTAGAGATGGGATAGTCTTGTATCTGTAAGTATGCTGAGGATCTCTTCTTGAACTTTAAGTCTTTCCTCCCTTTCTAATAATTATTCGTGGCTACAACTTTTGGTGTCTGGAACAATCAAAGTAAAGGTATGTCAGTCTGAAGGCAAAACAACTCAGAAGTATTTGCTAATAAAATGCAATAACAGCAAATTAAATAATTAAAAATTTGATGCTGTTTTGTAAGTTCGAACTCCTAATGCTTGAAGGGCTCACCCCTTCTGCATGTGGAGAAACAGATTTCCAAGCAGTTAAAGCAACAGAAGGACTAAGCAAATGAACTCTCCCTATACTTGAGCCAGTGAAAAACATTTATCTTGGCATGAGAAGATTGCAATGTAGATACAGCTCCTAAGTTCTATGGAACTTAGTAAACACAACAGAATATATATACTGTGTTTCCCTGAAAATAGGACCGGATCTTGTATTAATTTTTGCTACAAAAGACATATTAGGGCTTATTTTCTGGTTAGGTCTAATTTTGGGGAAATATGGTACTAAATGCACCCATCTGTCTAACAATCTTAACTGGGGCTTATTTTGGGGGTAAGGTTTATATTACAAGCATCCGGAAAAATCATGCTAGGACTTATTTTCCAGTTGGGTCTTATTTTCGGGGAAACAGGATATATCTACCTATCATGCTACTCCATTTTGGATTAACCAATATTATACAAACACAGGAAAAAAAAGAGAAGTATGATGTTGTAAATGCAAATTGGACTGAAGTGCTTGCACAAAACAAAATCTAACACATTCTAGTTCAGATCAAAACCATTCTCTTACCTCCCCATTCCTTTCTAGCTTTGCAGATTGGTTTATGGTTTCAACACAAGGAAGAATAATTTATACACTGTCTTAAATACAAGTAGTCCTGGACTTACGATCATAATTAAGCCCCAAATTTCTGTGGCTAAGCGAGAAAGCTGTTAAGTAAGTTTTGCCCCATTTTATGACTTTTCTTGCCACAGTTGTTACATATACATACACACACACACACAGAGAGAGAATTTTTATTTACTTTGACACTGATTCCTTGTAAGAGATCTCATATGTTCCACTATCTTTCTACCAACATTAGCACGTCTGAACATTTCTCTTTCCATTTTCCTATCTTTAGTAAACATCTTACCAAGATATAGAAATTCATGTATTAAAAAAAATAACCATTTATGTATAACTTAGAATTGTTCATTCCATTTCCCAAGTGAACTACAATTACTCGTTTCTTCAGTACATTAAAGTACATGTTTACATCAACATATAATATACTGCAACATATAATCTACCAAATTTTCACAGCAAATCATTCAGTTCTTAACAAATAACCCGTCTGCACATACTGTAAAAGTACCCATACGCTAACATCAGTATACTCTTAACATCACCGTAAGTAGTGCTTATACATTTATCCATAAATTATCAACTAAGAGGACAACACATCTTTGTCTTACTCCCTGCTTTGAATGAACCATTCGCTTAGCATTCCATTTATTTCCACACATACTTTGCTTCCATCACTTTTAATTTTTAAAAAATTTATTGTTTTAATAAAACAAAAGAAAACAAAACATATCAAGTACAGAAAAGGAAAGAGCAGAATAACTAAATAACCTGTAACAATTACTTATGAAATAGGAAAGTTCACATTTTTTAGACAATGGATTAAGTGCTAACCACATGGAATCATCCTGTCCAGTCCTTAAATTATGTTAATGAAACACTAGTACAAAAGCAGTGTGTGTGTGTGTATGTGTGTGTGCATGTGTGTATTTGTTTATTGTCAAACTAACGTTGAGCACAAAACATTTTCTTTGTCCAGCAATCCATCCAAGATAAATACTAAATTCTTAATAAATACTTTTCATATTTTAGGAATATATTTCAGCAATACATGGACATCTTTAAATCTTAACTACTTTACTAGAACCTCATTTTATGATACTGGGAAAATTAAACCAATACAGAACAATCAGAAGGCAATTTCAAATTACATGTGCTAATGCATTTTCAGAAGTATTGCATTTCCAGCACAGAAGATTATAAGACTTTTTAAAATATCCACTGAGGTTTCCAATAAGCCTCCAAAACTATTTTTGATTAATTCGTTTTATCTTAAAATCATACAAAACAAATTTAAGCAGTCATGTACCACTCTTACTGTAATCAACAGTCAACCTTCAATTCTATATTTGTGCAAAGTGTCCCATCACTCAAGCCTATTCACTTAGCTGTATGTTTTGTTTAAATCAACAAAAATGTGCAATAATCTTCCTTTCCCACACACATATATTTCTTCACAAGAAATGTTATTTCATTTCACTGTTATTCCCTAGTGAATAATTTCATTCAAATAATGTCTGTTTTTTTTTTATGATTAACTCTGCTTGTTCCCTTTTTCAGTCCCAGAGAGAATGTCTACCTTGTGTCCCATCTGGTAACAATTGAGAGCAAGTCGTCAGATCTCCCTGGCCATAAATGGTTCCTGATCATGACCAAAAAAGAGGGGGCAGCCAGTCATTCCAAGGTAATTTAGCAATTGTTAGCTAGGTTATTGTTTTAGTTTGGAATAGACCCGTGATGGCGAACCTATGGCATGTATACCAGAGGTGGCACGCAGCACCCTCTCTGATGCCACACAAGCCATCACCCCAGTTCAGCTCTGCTGTGCATCCGCATGCGCCTCCTGCCAGTCAGCTGGTCTTCAGGTCTCTGCCGTGTATGGACGGGGGGCAGGGATGAAATGCTACCGGTTCACTCCGGTTCAGGCGTGGTTCAGCAAACCGGTAGTGGTGGCAGCACGAGGCTCCGCCCACCTGCCCGGATATCATTACTTCCTGGTTTTAACCAGGAAGTTACTGTACCTGTTTTTGATCCTCTGCGCATGCGCAGAAGGCTTTGTGCATGCACAGGGGATCTAAAATTGGACATGACAATGGCATGCACGCACTTCCGAACTGGTAGGGAAGGTAAGTAGATTTCACCCCTGGCGGGGGGCATACGGGGTGTGTGTGCACACATCCGCCAGGGGGATGATCAGCGGTGAAATGCTTCCAGTTCAGACCGGATCGCCTGATCCGGTAGCGATGGTGGCGGGTGGTTCGAAGAACCAGTAGCAAAAATCCCTGCACCACCCCACCCCCATGCCCAGCTGAGCAACGCGATCATCAGAGGCTGTTTAGTTTACTTTTAAAAGCATTTTTTCTACAACCTCTTCAGCCAAAAAAACGCTTTTAAAGGTTAAAAAAAAGCCTCTGATGATCGCGCAGCTCAGCTAGGATCATCAGAGGCTTTTAAAAGCATTTTTTCTACAACCTCTTCAGCTGAAGAGGTTGTAGAAAAATGCTTTTAAAAGTAAAAAAAAAAATTGGCTACGCCCACCCAGTCACATTACCCCCCCCACCAAGCCACGCCCACAAAACCGGTAGTAACAAATTTTAGATTTCACCCCTGGGCGGGATGCATGTGGGGCTCATGTGCACATGAGCGGGGGCGGGGCATATGTGGGGGATCATGCATGCATGCATGGGGGCATGGCACATGCGGGGGATGGGGGCATGCGGGGGGGGCACGCACATTGGAGGGGCAGGGTGCAAGTGGGGCCCATGTGCGCATGCACAGGAGTGGGGCACATGCGTGGGGGCTGCACACACATTGCATTTTGGGGGTTCGGGCGCGTGCTTTGGGCACTCGGTCCGGAAAAGGTTAGCCATCACTGGAATAGACTATTGAAGATATTCATAAGTAAAGTTAGTTCATGGTCAATGTGTTATCTCCAGTATTCTTAATAATCAGGGTTTTTTAGAGCTTTTTCAGTCCAAATGAAAAATTTGCAAATGACTGTGTAGTCCTCTGTTTATTGGTACCTCTTAGATTGGCTACACCAACAACCCACATTTGAACGTAGTTATCTGAAAACATTCTGAAGCAAAAGTGTGCCCAACTCTCTACACTTCTGAGCCACTCACAACAATCCAACAAATAAATTACCATAAAGTTAATAAAAGATAAAGATAAAAAGTGGCAAGTATGATGAAGCAAAGACCTCTTCTTCACCAAAGGCCTAGATGAACAGCCAGGTCTCTAAAGCTCTTATAAACAATAACAGAAAAGAGGAACAAATGTGTTTTGTCTATCTTCTCTCTCATCTTTATTTGGTCACATAGGAAACATTTTGAAAATAGGTATAAATAGTGTATGATCCTCCATCAGAATATTTCTAATTTATTTATTTATTTATTTATTTTTCAGATTTCTATACCGCCCTTCTCCTTCCGGACTCAGGGTGGTGAACAGCCAAATATAAAACATTCATACACAAAAGTTAAAATAGATTTAAAATAATTAAATAAAATTTGGCCCATAATTTAAAACATTTCAATTAAAATCAATATCAAATTTTAAAACCAACCATAAAATCAGGACAGCCCGGCTAACTGGAAAAAGTAGGTTTTAAGGGCCCGATGAAAAGTCCGGAGGTCTGGGATCACTAGTATCTCTGGGGATAGATTGTTCCAGAGGGTAGGTGCCACCACAGAGAAGGCTCTCCCCCTGGGGGTCGCCAGCCGACATTGTCTGGCCGACGGCACCCTGAGGAGGCCCTCTCTTTGAGAGCGAACTGGCCGGTGGGAGGCAATTGGTGGCAGAAGGCGGTCCCGTAAGTACCCTGGCCCTAAGCCATGGAGCGCTTTAAAGGTGATCACCAACACCTTGAAGCGCACCCAGAAGTCCACCGGAAGCCAATGCAGCTCACGCAGGAGAGGAGTCACATAATGTCATTATCATTTGAATTATTCACACTAATCAAGGATACTTTGCAGTACACAATGCACTTGTAAGAATGAGAGAATCAATTTTGTATTATATTGATGATAGCTGTTCTCCAAGAAAATGGAGCCGAGGTGGTGCAGTGGTTAGGGTGCAGTAGTGCAGCTACTTCAGCTGACTGCTAGTTCAGCAGATCAGCGGATCAAATCTCACCGGCTCAAGGTTGACTCAGCCTTCCATCTCTCTGAGGTGGGTAAAATGAGGACCCAGATTTTGGGGGGCAATATGCTATTTAGTATACTGTCTTTGGTGTAAGCCGCCCAGAGTCTTCGGAGAGTGGGCGGCATAGAAATATGAATAATAATAATAAAAAAATGCTTTTTAGACTTGTTTGCAACGTGTGAGACCTCTTTCTGAACAAAATTTTCTCTTGCTTGGTAGATCATGAAAATCCTAGAGGACCAAAGTGTCTTCTCTAAAACCAGACACACTTATTCTGACTTGTACATTCATGTCCAAAATATTTTGTCTCTTTAGAATAAAGGACTGTAATATCACATTTAACATTGTAAACTACATGCCAATGGATAGACACACATATTTCTCAGATGTGCATTCCCTTTTTAGGCACAACTGGTGCAAAATATTTCTGAAATTACTTGTATGCCACCTGATTCAACAACAACCATCATCTCCAATTAGCAGAATTAATAGCTGAGAAAAATGAAAATAGGAGACATCAACATTTTGGGAACATAGGGGGATCTGATTTATTTCAATTATTATTTATCTGATCATATTTAAGAGGCCTCCTTACATCTCATTTATAAATATTGAGGTCAGATATAAACAATGGAGTATTAAAATTAAATAATTTCCAGCCATAGCCCATAGGCTTCACCAAAGTCATTAATGGACAGGTTTTAAAATTATTAGAGACAGTCACTGTAGAATCAATAGGCAAAAGCCTTCATTCTAGTTTGGTCCAAATTTCAAGATGCATGAAATTCCTTATTAGTAACCAAGATACAGTTCACAGAGGACTGTTAGGCCTAGATTTCCATAGAGGCAGACATGGTTTGAAATCAAGCATGTGTCAAACTGTAAGAAACAGTAATTAATTTTTTATGATGGAATATTCCTCCTTCACCCAGCCACAACCAGTACTGTACATGTTTAATTTCTAAAGCTGGTTGTTAAAGAATCCCTCCTGAATTGCAGCTTCATGGGACCTGGCCAATTATGTGTCATACACTTTTATTATAAGGCCTTCCTGATAACATTTAGGCCAAGAAACTAAACCAACCCTAGAATGTGAAAAGCTTAACTTTTACAAAACATTCAGATCTTCAGTCCCTTGTTCCAGTCCCTTGTTCAGCATTGGCTCAACAAGGGCTTCTCAAGCTTACTTTTCTGATTGTACGGGGAACTAAGGAAGGCTTGAAGGAGAGGAAGAGAAAGTTGTGTTGTTAAATGCATTTCACCTTCCCCAAGATCAGTTTTATCTTATGTGGGACTCTTTAGTTATACAATAGCTACAGATCTTTCTTTAGGATTCAGAAAAAACCATCAAAATTGACCAATCAAATTTATAGATGACTCCCTCGACACATGATGTGGTAAAAGAAGAAGTAAAGAAAAAGAAATTTATAGCTCAGTGGTTAAAATACTGAGCTTGTCGATCGGGAGTTCAGTGGTTTGAATCCCTAGCGCCGTGTAACGGGGTGAGCTCCAATTACTTGTCCCAGCTTCTGCCAACCTAGCAGTTCGAAAGCACGTAAAAAATGCAAGTAGAAAAATAGGGACCACCTTTGGTGGGAAGGTAACAGCATTCCATGCGCCTTTGGCATTGAGTCATGCCGGCCACATGACCATGGAGATGTCTTTGGACAGCGCTGGCTCTTCACCTTTGAAACGGAGATGAGCACTACCCCCTAGAGTCAGGAACGACGAGCACTTATGTGTGAGGGGAACCTTTACCTTTACCTTATAAACAGGTATCCAGAATTTGGAACTCCGTAGTTTTACAGGAAAGGATTTGTGCAAAATATACTGTCTCTAGGTGGTCAATAGATATAATAACACCATGTAATATTTACAGTCTGTAAAAATAGAACAAATCCAGGCCAGGGGAAGAGCAAAAAACAAAAACAAAACCCACCACCAAGTGAAATTATATACAGAAAGACGTAACATAATGTAACATCTGTATTTCTCTGTTCTGAGAGCTTAATAAAGGTGGACTCTTTAGATCATTCCAATATTAACAGAAGTGGATGTGAAAATCATCCACTCTAGACACAGATCGTCTTATCAATGAATATCTATCCGTAGGGCAGAATTCACTGGTATACATTTGTGCTAGATGTGAATTTAAGTCCTAGTTTTCAATCAATCAACCAACTGTGTTCTTTGCTGCAGAGATGACTCCTCTAGGGTTATAGTTCTCCATGATCTTTTGTCCTGGAGAAGCACACTCTCCACGCACACTCAGTATATGGTATAGAAATGGCTGAACTGGATTTTCCTGCATCCATCACTGTTGGGCATTAGGGGGGATGGGGGGGAAGAGGTATCCTGTCTTTTCTAAGACGATATTCCTTTAAGAAGTAAATAGGTATTTTTTCCTCCCCTGAGTACTACTACAGTGTTGGAAGATGACAGGTAATGGACAGTTCAATCATAAGGGATATAGAGCCAGGTGTGTTTAAGCATATGGAATATTATTTTCCCTAGTGAAAACAATGTGGGAAAAAGTGTTTTTCCGGTGAGACGGGTCCATCAGGGCAACCTGGTCTACCCAGATATGGGACAGAGCATACTGCTTCCGCTTGTTGTTAAATTTAAATTTAACACAATATAAATTGGGTGGGAATAATATTGAGGGTCTCAATGCATATTATGAATATTGTCATATGGTCTCTGAAAAAAAAAGTCTGCTTGTTAGGCTGTTGAAAATAAAAGAGAATTCCATTTAACATACTTCTTAAAATTCTATTTATGTTAAGGTCCTTTGAAGGAATTTATTGAGAGAATTTTGTCTCACAATGAATTGGAGTTGGGTGGCTAATAAATTCTACTGAAAAAGTCCATGGTAAAAAGAAGAAAAAAATACAAGAAGAAACTTAAATATAGCAACATGAACCTGCATAGGAGAACAAAATCACACATTTTCATTAACTTTTAAGAGTCCCTTTTTTAATGCACTAAAATGTCAGAAGTCTCTAAATCTAATGAGCAGGACATTCTCTCTAGAGTATTTCTGTCCATGAGCTTACAAACCTGGAACTTTATTAGTCATGTTTAGCAAAGTACAAGGCCAAAGAACCATGCTCTAGATTTGTATAACTCTCACTCTCTTTCCCTCCCTCCCTCCCTTGCCCCCTCTCTCTCATTGTGTGTATGAGAGAGAAAGAGAGGGGGAGGGAGAGGGGGAGGGAGAGAGAGAGTTATACTCTCTCTCATTGTGTGTATTATGTTGTGTGTGTGTGTGTGTGAGAGAGAGAGAGAGAAAGAAATCCATTGCTGCTCCTATACCACAACTTGATATTTTCCTCAGCATCATGAAAATAGCATAGCATTGGTGAAACATAGCAAACTATTTATACAAGCTACCTGAAAGGATGTTCCATTTAGGAATCAATCAATAATGTGAAACATTCTCATACAATGGAAAATTATGTATAAATATCCAGAGAACCCATCATTGTATGCATTATTCCCAAATACTTCAACTGACCCTCTGAACAAGTAAATATCTCTAGGATTATAGTCCTAAATCCTTGATGGGTAGTTTATGTTTTATGGGTCAAATGGACCTAGAAGCTTTAAAAATTCAGTGGCAAGCTACTGTCATCATAGTCCCTGTCTTTCTTTTCTTTTTAAAAAACCAACACATTAATACACTGAAAATGTTAGATTGTCAATAGGCTTAAATAGATTATTTCATTAAAATTTGGAAAAAAGAAAAAGAAAGAATTTTTGAATTCTTTCAGAAGAATTTTTGGAAAAGGGGCTTCAACAGCTGTTCCTCAATAACTTCATTACATCACTTGCATTCCCCCTACAACCCTTCAAAATAAAAGACTAAAAATCAATGTGCCCTTTATATAAAGTATGCACCCCATCTAAATTGCTCCCAAAAAATTAAGATACCTTTTTTTTCTCTTCAAAACTCCAAATCCCTAATCCCCCAAATTTTGTTTAAAAAAAACAAAGATCAGCTCCACCAATTCTAGGAAACTCTGAGGTATTCAAATAATATTTTGTGTTTGTTCTATAAGTATGTGAATTCTATGTCTGGATTAAACCAGAAGCAGTAACAGTAACAGTACCAGAGTTGGAAGGGACCTTGGAGGTCATCTAGTCCAAAACCTGCTCACAATCCATCTAATCTAAGTTGTAAACCTTAGATTTACAGCCAGAAACCCCTCTGGCTTTATTATGAAGTTTCAGTGACAGAATCTTAATACTAGATGTTTCTGTTGTTACAGTAGGATAAAAAAAAAATGCTTCCATTTTATTACAACTTGGCACAATTGCTTTACTTTAGGGTAAAAGCATGCCAAAGATTTCCTCCCAGCTTTCAATTCCAAGAAATGTATATGGGATACATTGGTAAATATGGTGGTACATCAGTGGTGGGTTACAAAATTTTTTACTATTGGTTCTGTGGGCATGGCTTGGTGGGCGTGGCTTAGTGGGCGTGGCAGGGGAAGGATACTGTAAAATCTCCATTCCCTCCCCACTCCAGGGAAGAGAACTGCAAAATCCCCATTTCCTCCCGATCTGCTGGGATTTGGGAGGCAGAGAATAGATAGGGGTGGGGTTAGTCAGAATTTTTACTACCGGTTCTCCGAACTACTCAAAATTTCCACTACCAGTTCTCCAGAACTGGTCAGAACCTACTGAAACCCACCTCTGTGGTACATATTGATGCATTTAAATTTGCATATTCTCTTCTGTTGTTTTTTTTATTATTGTTATTCATATTCCCAAAACTCAGTGGCACAGAAAATACTAACTGCAATTTATTTTCTAGTAATGAGATGGGATGGTGGGGATGTTTATTGATGATCACCTCTTAGAATTGTACTCAAAATAATATATAATGTGGCTAAGGTATCAGGTTAGAAACTGGGAGACTGTGAATATTAGTCTCACCTTAGGCAAAAAGCCAGTTGGTGACTTTGGGCCAGTCACTCTCTCTCAGCCCTAAGAAGCAGGCAACAGCAAACTGCTTCTGAAAAACCTTACCAAGAAAACTGCAGAGACCTGTCCAGGCACTCACTAGGACTCAAAAAATGACTCAAAGGCACACACGCACACACAAAAATAGCATATTTAAATTTTTACTTACAAAATAAATAAATATTTAAATTAGAAATTAAAGTACTTTCTAATATATATATATATATATATATATATATATATATATATATATATATATATAATTTAATAAATAAATAAATAAAATAAATAAATATATGGGGACCCAATCTGGGGTCTAAGACAACGTTTTTAGAAAATGAAACATAGTGAGTGGCCCTTATTTAGATATTTAGCTAATCTGCTTAGGACAAGGGCAAAGATCAGTTGAGTACCATGTTAGGAAGTTTAGATGTAATAGAGGTAGTTGGAACCAAGCATACCAGGTTACAATCAGTGTTTCCAGATTATCCATGACTATTAAGCGGGCCTTTTATCAGAGCTTGATAAACTTCTCAAATATTCCAGGTGTGCTATTGGTGTAGAAATCTAGCTAGCTTACTTGCTCCAAGCTTTATTAAATCAATGGATTCACCAATGTTCAAGCATTCAAGATCTACAAGAAGCATTGCAAGGTCAAGTTCTTGGATTTGATTTGATGGAGTTCAGCATTCAGTTAGGGAAAAGTAGACAAATCTAATTCAGGGAAATGAAATTTTATTCCACTGTGCTGCTTTCTTCATTCTAGATAGAGCAGAAAAGTGCAATGAGATAAATAAATGCATAATTTTGGATGAAATAAGTTCATCTACAGTATTTTTTTTAATATAAACAATTATTCACTGTTTTGTTTTTTTTTAAGTAACAGGGCTTCTTTTCTCCGAAGGCACCTGAGACAGAATCTATCCAGCTGATGGTTTTATTCGGTTTTAAAGCCAGATTGTCCTATCTTGGCATTAATAGACCTCGTTGATTCAAATGGACAGCTCCTAGAAGCTATCTCTGCCGTGATATTCTTATGGCTCCATTTACAGGCTTTCTTATAGGGTCATAAATGGAAAAGAGGGAGGGAGGGAATGGAATGAAATTTAATAACTGAATAAAAATGTAAATAAAGATTTGTCTAAAATTACTTGTCCAAGAAATAATTCTCCCTCCCCCTTAAGCTAATACTTTGATAAGCTCTGAACAGTGATCCTGATTTGGAGCGTGACCTTTGAAAATGCTCTCCAGCTTGATTAAAGATGTATTAAATTTGTTTAAATAAACCTCGTTGTAATGGCACATCATTTGTAAGAAGCTATTAGGGGGCTAGACACTGTGCTGTATTTGCATGAAAATGTGCCCTGCTCAAATCGAGGATCTTTCCTGAATTAACTACAAAGGGAAAGTGACACTTTCATAATTTTTTTTTCCACCAAATTAAAAAAAAAATCATTGGCAAAAACTTTACACTAAACTCCAAGTGAGAAAGCAGAGGGCTATGTGTCAAAAGTGTAGCTGTAATACTTGGGGAAGAGATTCTCTTTTAAACTCTCTCTCTCTCTCTCTCTCTCTCTTTCTTTCTCTCTCTCTCTCACACTCTCTCTCCCCCCCCCTCAGAAAAGACAACTTAGTTTGTACTTCACATATTTTATTTTATTTTATTTTATTTTTTGATTTATATGCCACCCTTCTCCGGAGACTCAGGGCAGTTTACAGTGTGTTAAGCAGTAGCCTTCATACTTTTGTATATTTTATACAAAGTCAGCTTATTGCCTCCACAAACTGGGTCCTCATTTTACCTACCTTAGAAAGGATGGAAGAATGAGTCAACCTTGAGCCTGGTGAGAATTGAACTCGCAGTAATTGCAGGCAGCTGGAAACTAAATACTACCTTTAACAGTAGCATTAGTCTGCTGCACTACTCAGGCTCCTAATTAACTCCTATTACAATATAGCTCTGTTGGTTTCTAGGAGGACATGAAGAGATCCCTTAAATACTTAAAACAGGGGATGTGGAGATGTACAGTACTTAAGGACAGGGGCTAGTTCAATTAGAAGCATCCACAGCAAGCCAAAATTTCTTCAAAACAACAGACTTACATATACAAAAGGAGAAGAGTTTGCATCACAAGATTGCAACACACATTTCATCATTTGGTCCCCATTACCCCTTCCACCCCCAACTCACACACCCCCCCCATGGCTCCAACCTTACTTTTTAAACAAAATATGCCAAGAAACGTATGGTGACAAACATTTGCTCTCTTCTATTTTGTGTAGAGCCTTTGGGAAGGTTGCATGAATATGTAAAGACTTTACACATGGTCAGTGGCAATGCAGCTCTAGCATCACTTCACTGGCTCAGCCGTAGCTCTGAAAACATATACTGGCAGTAAGTTTGAAAGAATTCACATTCAGTTTATGGGCCTGGGAATCATGCAAACTATTTTTAAACCAAACATACTATTTATTTATTTAGATTCGTGGAGTTTATAGGTTTGATATATCACATATTATTCTATTTATGCCCAGCTTTCTTCAAGGTGCTTAAAGTAGTATCTGTGGGTTTATTTGTGTTTTTGTTCTCACAGTAGTTTAGGCAGAAAAAAAGAAAGAAAGAAAAAGAAAGAACCAGCTCTGGGATATGAAAAAGCACAGAGCATGAGTAGGAATTTGAAACTTCCTCTACTCTTTAAGGTTCAATAACATTTGCTAATTTACCTTGGTTCTCCAGTTTCTTGGCTACTAGAGATAGATAGATAGATAGATAGATAGATAGATAGATAGATAGATAGATAGAAAGAAAGAAAGAAAGAAAGAAAACCAAATGTTTATCTTCTAAAAATGTTTTCTGTGACTGCAAATAATTTTGGAATTTCTCATTTTATTTATTTACTTTGCTTAGCTAACAGGAAATAAGGTATAACCACAAACTTTCACATATTTTGTCATGACATTCTTTTTTCACTTTTTGATTGCCTCAGCTGCACCCTAGTTCTTCTTCTTGCACATTCCTCAAGATAATATTCCCTTTAATCATTGCTTCATTATTTTTCCTGTTTCCCATCCCTGAATGTTTATTTCTCCTTTCTCCCATGTCTTTTTAACATTTGCTAAACCCCAGCATTTAGACAAGCTGTATTTGAATCAAATCATAAGTCACTGAGGCAAACTTCCTGCTCAGTTGTGAAATCTAAATTAAAGCAAAGAAATAAAGGTGCTATTTAATAGCATCCTTACCAAGAAGCAAAAGAGTTAAAGCTAAGATACAGGAAATATAGGAAAAGTCCAAGCATGTTCTGGAGATCTTTATACTTCTACTGCATTAGAACTGTTCTGAAATGGATGGAATCTCCTTGGCAGATTTGATCATTTCCTCAATTTAAAGACTGATCCAAATAAATAAATAAATAAATAAATAAATAAATAAATAAATAAATAAATAAATAAAATCAAACAGTGACATTTTAGGATAGGTAGTTTTATACTGCACCCTTGGATATATCAAACCCTGAAACCTCTTAACCATCAAAAACCATGCTGGAATTATTCTTGGAACCAACCAAAATGGGTCACCATTTTTAATGCACTGACAAACCTACTTTAACAACAAGACGAATTCATGGACTGTCTTTGAACATCCCATCTTTTATTATGCAATCATCTTTTAAGCAACGTCCAATTGCTTTCAATTAAACCCCATGAGTTTTTTTCCCCCTCCTGCATAACCAGGAAAGCTACAGAAGAACAGAAAGTTGTACAACAGCATCAATAGCAGCAATGGCAAGAGAGGTGCATCATTCTTTTGTCCCAGAGTAATAAGGGATGCTCAAAAAATGGTCATTCTAAATTTCTAAAGTTATTCTGAAAGTTTTATGGAGGAGCAAAACTTTCAGGAATACTGGGGAAGATTTCAGAATCACCCTTAACCACATATCCCCACACTGTGATCTTGAAATGACATAAATTCAGGTCATAGTGCTATTCTTGAGGTATTGTGTCTTCATAGAAGGGCAATAGTGAGTCTCATTAATGATGGTGAGGAATGACCCCGAAACACTGGAAGTATTCTGGAAGTGATCACCAGAAGTGTTAGTACCACTTTATAATGTCCTGGTAAGGCTTTGGAAAGAGTGCAGAGAAGAGCAACAAGGCGATTAGAGGATTGGAAGATAAAACAGATGAAGAATAGTTGCAGGGATTGGGTATGTCTAGTTTAATGAAAAGAAGGACTAGGGATGACATGATAGCAGTGGTCCAATATCTCAGGGGCTGCCACAAAGAAGAGGGAGTCAAGTTATTCTCCAAAGCACCTGAAGGCAGGACAAGAAGATGGAAACTAATGAAGGAGAGAAGCAACCTAGAACTAAGGAGATATTTCCTGATAGTTAGAACAATTAATCAATAGAATGATTTGCCTCCGGAAGTTGTGGATACTCCAACACTGAAGGTTTTTGAAAAGAGAACATTTGTCTGAAATGTTATAGGGTTTTCTGCCTGAGCAGAGGGTTAGACTAGTACTGAACCAAGTAAACATACTTTAAGAAAGGGAAGGAGGCAGGTTCTTGCCCCCTCATTACTGCTAGGGGCAAACCAACACTGGGAAAAAAGAAAAGGGGGAGAATCTGGCGTCACCCACCCCAGTAACAATACATGGTGTTTTTGCCACCAAATAATAAAACATCTCCTCTCTGAAAGATATAATTGATTGTTTTTCTTTTAACCCTCCATGCACTTCTCCACCCCACGTTTCATGTTTGTGCAATGAGCAGCTATATAAATTTGATAAATAAATGTGATGAATCAATATTTAAGACAAATTTTCTCATTAGAGAAATATCTTGCTAGCTCTGCCACACATCTTCGGGAAAACTGGTAACCTCCTCTCAAAATGGAAAACAGCGAGCTAGAGGCTGACTTCTAAAAGGGGAATCAATTCCTTTGGCCCTAACATTATTATTATGCACAGCCCAAACAGCCTTCAGGTATAGTTCCCAAATTGGTAAAAGAGAAAATTGGTCTATTTTGTTTGCAAAGAAATTAGCATTGGAGAAGTATAAATGGACGTGGCTGGATGGAAGGGGAGGGTGGATTGCATTGCGAACAATGAATCATGACTGTCTCCATCCCCAATAGATTTACAGATGAATTTTGCAAAAGTTTAGAGAAAGGTAAATTCACCATCCAATGCCCCGACATTTAGATGATTGGACAGATAGATAGATAAATAGAAAGATAGATTTCACTCCCACATGAAGCATATAGATTGCCAAATGTACTTTAATTACTTGCAATGGCTCCCAACTGAGTGGGTAACTGATACACTAATGAAAAAGTGTCTCTCCTTTAAATCAAACCTTAAATTAAAACCTTTCTCATTTGCCTGGTGATGCTGGAGCACTGGGACATCTACCAGAGCTCAGTACCACAGGCTCAGTCTGTTGTATCCTCCAATCTTATTAACCCACAAAAAGAGGCTGATTGAAAACATCAGCTCCGACTCTCCATCATGCATTCAGCATGAAAGAGCTGGCAATACATGAAGACACCGCCGTTCTTCAAGCCAATATATTGCCTCTGTGCAAGAGGCAAATAGCTGCTTTCCCTTTCAGCCATTCACACACATACGCACACAAATGATTTTGAAAACTGAAGGAATGTTTATTTTTACCCTGTTGTAATTGTTACTATTCCTTTGCAGAGTTTATCTTGCTTATTGCGAACTAAGGATAGTCAATTAAGGGCAGAACACTCCAAAGAATCAGTAATTAAGAACTAATCAGGCCAGTCAGAAGAAATCTAACCTGGAGCAAGTATCAGTGGTCTGTTACATTCCACTTGTTAATTTCCCTTTCTTAGACTGGTGTTCAGGTGCTCATACACATATGCAAAGCTATATATATCCACATCATAAAAAAACCAGACAAAAATACATCTGACTATTCTTTAATTTGGGGACTATATTATGTAGAGCTTAGATCTCTTGAGAACTAGATGACATTGGCCAGACATACTTTTTATATTAAGAACTTTATATTTTTCAATGAAATAAGCAATATATTTTTACATTACCCATTTACTGTTCTGAACATAATTCCTACTTGAACAACAAGAAGTAGCCACACATGTGGCTAAGATTCAGCATGAATTGATTATATGCCATCAAATCATTGTCAACTCTTAGCAGTCACATAGATTTTCTCCTAATCTGCTGCACCTATTCCCACTGTAACTGAGTCCATCTACCCTGCCAATGGTTATCCTCTTCTCTTTCTTCATTGGTTATTTTCTTTTCTTTCTTTCCTTCCTTTCATTTTTTCCAGCATCAGAATCTTCTCAAAGGACAAGGTCTTCTGAGAATAATGTGACTGAAGGTGGATCATTTGAAGCTGATCATTTGTGTGTTCTGGGTTGAATTGTTTGATGATTCATTTGTTTTTTTGGCTGTCTACAGTAGGAGTCTTCTCTAACACCAAAGTTCAAAAGCATCAATACTTTTCCTATCCTATTTCTTCAATATCCATCATCCATTTTATATTTTCTATCCATGTAGAAATCCAAATGGTTTTCTTGGTTAAAAAATAAATAAATACAGGATTTATTTCTGCTTTCTCCCATGCCTAATTGATGCCTTTGCCATTGTCACTAAAGCGGTCATTTGTCTCCAGCAACTTCTTATTTTGCTGGTGCCCAATGTAGGTGCCTGCTTGCTTTAGCTGGACAATTGAGATGACTGTCCTGCCTTGGATAACCCTGATGGGAATATATCTAGTCATGGCACATGTTCCCAACATATTTTGTTCCTTCTTCCCAGAGCACCACCACACATACAAGAGCATAATGAGTCAACACAGCAAGACTTGAAGTGTGTATGTGTGTATTTGTATGTTGGGGGAAGTGTTTATCTCATTTCAGCATAAACTTTAGTCTATTTTTGATTAGATATGACATTATAGGAAAGCTGTCCTGTTCACAGCGGATACCTATTGTGGAAAGTTCTACCTAGATTCTCTGTTGCTTTGAGTTTGGTCAATCAATTTATACTATAGGTTATGTTTCATGCTCGTCAGTCTACCTGTATGGTTTCAATTCTACTAGAATTTTACCTAGCAAATTTCCTCTGTGGCTTTGTGGGTTGAGAACCCGATGGTATAGGAAGTATTCTTCAGAGATCTAGACCTATGCATATTGTGGCAGTGGGAGTTCAGATATGGTGGGTTGATTTTGGAGAATGTTAGCTTCTTACACAAGCTCCTAGTATGAAAACTCTCCAATTTCTCTGTGTGGCAATCTGATGTCTGGATTCCCAGTTTATACACAGATCAAGAAATATGGTTATATGTTTCTTCAACAGTTTGGCACATGCCTTGGTTAAAAAAATATCCAAATACACCCCCCATCCACTCCCACCCTTGATAAGAATTGATTAAGAAATTCTATCATGTTACTATCAAGATGCTGGTCTCATATCACCTAGATTCTGATGACAAGAGAGATTCATTTGATTTTGTAATGAGAAATATGCTGTGCTTTTTATCATGGTGGCCTTAACATTACTGTTTGATTGACAAAGGGATTTTTAGTATGGTAAATAGCCTGTATTAATTTGATGCCTCTGTAATTTACTTGATATAAATCTTATGGAATGATCTACAGCAGCGCACATTTACACCTGTATAAAATATGTCTGTTTAGATACCATAGCCTTAGAAATGCTTACAGTAAGATTGAAATATGCAGTCAACACAATTGAGTTGCTTAGGCACAATGCTTCGAGGTTGAAGTACTTCAAAACACCCCCAAACTCTTCTATCAATGATCAATAAAACAGCAAAAAAGGAAAGTGGCTTTGTTTATTTGACTGATTGGCTTTTAAAAAGAAAACAAATTCTCTCCCATTGCTCATAGCAGGAAATAACATATTTAGAAAATACCAATTGCTGTTTTAAAATTTTTCCTGGGTTAGGAACATGGTCAATTGGCATTGCTGGTTTGGATGTAGGAAAGGGAATAAGAATATCAGAAAGGAAATTCAGTGTACATTATAAGCCCCAAGATACTATGATCTTAAAGGCCATAGAACTTTGACATTAAGTGATATTCAACTTGGACTTTCTTTGCTTGTTTGTTTAAAAGAAAGCAGCCAAACCAACAAATGGATTTGGCTATTTGTATCACAGCTTGCTATTTGGTGATTAATCCATACTGTTAGAATGCTGCCTAAGACTCTTATATTGTTAGAAATACTCCATGTAACTTCTCCCAACTAGTTTACATGATATAATACTTCACCATTTAATTATGCTTCTGTTTGTTTGCTGAAATAAATATGTTTATTTCAAAGCTTGTTTTTGAGAATGAGTTAGCATAAGCACACAGAGCAAAAGAATTTATAAATAGGACCATGATTAAAGATTATAAATTACTATTTGCTGCTGGCCTTGCTTATGAGCTACATATCAACCAAGTGAAACACTTTTGTTAATTTGCTTTGTTTTATTTCTCTCTCGGTTTAAGTCAGTAATAGCCTGAACTAACTTCAAATCTTTTCGATTTTTACAACAACTATAAATCAGAACAAGGAACACCACTAAATGTTTATCCTCCCATCTTCCCAGTGGTGAAATGTAAAATTTGTTACTACCGGTTCTGTGGGCGTGGCTTGGTGGGAGGGTAATGTGAATGGGTAGGTGTGGCCAAGTTTTTTTAAAAAAACTTTTTAAAGCATTTTTTAAAGCATTTTAGAAAAAATGCTTTTAAAAGTAAAAAAAAAAAGCCTCTGATGATCGCGCGACTCAGCTGGGCATGGAGGGGGGGGCAGGGATTTTTGCTACCGGTTCTCGGAACTACCCGCTGCCATCGCTAGCAGATCGGGAGATCCAGTCCAAACCGGGAGCATTTCACCCCTGCATCTTCCCCTGAAACTTTTCAATTTACGCTAGATATAAACTGCAAAACAGTCAACTGTCATGGACATTGCATTGGTTCTTTCACTGATTTGCGACTGGTGCTATTTCCAGATCTTTGAGTTACTTATAATTTCAGTTGTGTAGTTTTTTGGTTGTTTGTTTGCTTGCTTGCTTTTTTTAAGTAGAGCTGCTACATTGAATTGAAGGGTTGAGTGAAAGAGGAAAATAATTAATAAGGCTATTTTAATGATAGCAGTAGCAATTTATTAAATGTTTGTGGCATATTTAACATAAATGGCCTATCATTATTTACAAATAGCAACCATGATAGATGCAATGTTGTCAGCTATGTATCAGAAGAGAATAACTGAAATAGCATCTACCGCAATTAATATGCAGTAAGACCTGAATCCCAAATCTACTTACAAAATGTTCCTAGTAGTAGAAACAATTAAATGATTTTCTTTTTTAAAAAAATCACAATTGGGGGCCTTTTAGAATAGTATTGAGACCATTCTTATGACAGGAAAAAAAGGCACCCAAGAGTTCTTGTTTTAATATACAGTGTAAAGAGCTCTGGGTTCAAGGAACTGGCTCTCTCTAGAACTCCTAAACCAGTTTGTCTCAATCTTGAGAACTTTAAGATGTGTGGACTTCAACTTCCAGAATTCCCCAGCCAGCATGGCTGGCTAGGGAATTCTGGGAGTTGAAGTCCACACATCTTAAAATTCCCAGCATTGAGAAACACAGTCGTAAGTATTTTAAAGAATCTTCTGCCACAAGGATTGTATAGATAAGGAAAATATAAAATATCACCTTGTATAGATAAGGAAAATATCCAGCTTGTAATCATGAACAAAGCTAACTTTTTCATTATCATTATTTGCCTTAGAAAATACACACTGATGTACAAAAACACAAGAAAAAATTGGAAACAATGGGAAACTGTTGAGTTCAGAGGAACCTCTCCTTGTATCCCAAAGGAAGGCTTGCTCAGAGTTATTAGTTTTAATTTGACAGTCCTCAAGTTAAGAAAATCCAATTTAAGGACAACCCTTAGATGCAAGCAGGCTGCCTATTGCTAAAAATGGTGGATGGCATTCTTCCCCAAGGCAACAAAGGCCTGAAGCCAGTGGTGAGTTTCTCCCGGTTCGGTCTGGTTCGGCCGAGCCAGTAGCAGTGAGCCAGGCTAAGATTCGATATTGGGATAAAACCCAAATATTAGAAATCCAAATCTTTGGTCAAGACAGAAGTGCCTCTTCCGTGCCAAGGTGCTGAGATGACAAACGGTATTTGACGTAGGTACAGAATTGTAAAAGGGGCAAACTGACCTTAAACAGATACATCCTGTTGTTTAATGTTTATTACACCCCAAATGTCATGTAGATTCTAGAGAAGAAATACTGCTCGTGAGGCGCCTTTGAGCCCCTTATCTCCTTTTATTATGTCTTGAGCTCCGGAGCTGAGAACCTGACCCTGTGGGAAAAGGGCTATTATGTCTTTCCTAGAGTTAGATTAAAGGGTAACTTCTACGTGTGAAATGTCGCACTCTTCGTAATAACTTTGCCTTTATACTGTATAAATATCTGGTCAAAATCAGCCATCTTTGTTCAGACCCTTCGCTGTCTTTGGACTGTTTGAACCTTGCGCAATAAACTCTTTCCTGCATTGAAGAGCTTGGCCTAGTCCATCATTTTTCCTATAACAGCAGTGATGATATGACTTCACCGAACTGGTTCTCCCCCCCCCGCCGCCCACCCCCCCACCCTCCCACGTTATTCTTACCTTTTATTTGGTCCCACCCCCAATCTATTGCTGCCTCCTGAGTCCCAGCTGATGACTAGAGGGAAAAAAATTGTTTAAACTCTTGCCGCGGGGCTTCAAAGGGCTGTCCTACAGCTGATCAGTGTTAAAAGCAAACAAATGAGTCGGGTCGTAAGTGCGAGGAGTGGTTGTAAGTGCGAGGACCTTCCAGAAATGACTCTGACCAGCTAGCCACGCCTACCTAGTCACATGACCTCCAAGCCACACCCACAAAATAAGCCACGCCCACAGAACCGGTAGTAAAATAATTTAGAACCCACCCCTGCCTGAAGCCTCATCTTTTTAGCATATAGTCTGTTATCTGCAGGTCTGGAAAGCCTTGTATAGCTTTCAGCATGTCATCAGTTCAAGGAAGGACAACACCAGCCATCATTTTTAGTAATAGAGAGTCCATTTGTAAGCACAAGTACTAACTAAAATATACATTTGGAATAAAAGAGGGGCAGGGAACAGGGCACAATTTTAACCCAGTGGTTAAAAAAGAAGCAACCAGGAATTAAGGAGAAACTTCTAACAGTGAGGACAATTAACTAGTAGAAAAGCTTTGCCTTCAGAAGTTGTAGGTACTTTGATACTGAAGGTTTTCAAGAAGAGATTGGACAGCCAATTGTCTGAAATGGTATAGAGCAGTGATGGCTAACCCTTTTGCCATCGTGTGCCAAAAGCAGAGGGAGTGTGAGGGGCTCGCACACGCGTGTGCCCACACCCATAATTCAATGTGCCCCAGGCTGTTTCCGGCCTCTAGGGGTAGTGGCGAAGGCCATTTTCACTCAGGCTCCTAGAAAGCCTCTGGAACCTAGGGAGAGCAAAAATTCCTCAACCCCCCCCCCCGGAGGCCCTCCAGACACCGGAAGGCCCGAAAATCAGCTGGCCAGCGAGTACATGCGCACTGCAGCTGATCTAGGGCTATGCTCGCGTGCCCGCTGATATGGCTCTGCGTGCCACCTGTGGCACCCGTGCCATAGGTTCGCCATCATGGGTATAGAGTCTCCTGCTTGAGCAGCGGGTTGGACCATGAGACCTCCAAGGTCCCATCCAGCTCAATTCTGGTTGATTGGTGTTGCTGCCTATACACAATGATCTCAGCAGCCTCCCCAAAGGTGCATCACAGGTAGTCCTCCGCTTATAACCACAACTGAACCCAACATTTCTGTTGCTAAGCTCAACAGTTAAGTTTTGTCCCATTTTACAACCTTCCTTGCCACAGTTGTTAAGTAAATCACTTCAGTTGTTAAATTAGTAACACAGTTGTTAAGTGATCTGGCTTCCCCATTGACTTTCCTTGTCAGAAGGTTGCAAAATGTGTTGACATGACCCCAGGACACTGCAAGTGTCATAAATGTGAACCAGTTGCCAAACATCTGAATTGTGATCACACAAGCATGGGTATGTTACAATGATAAGTGTGAAAAGTGGCCTTAAGTCACTTTTTTCAGTGCCATTGTAACTTCAAGCAGTCATTGAATGAATGGTTGTAAGTCAAGGGTACATGCCTTATGCAAAACTATATTTAAACAATCCAACTCTGCCCCCTCCCTTGATAAATGTCCACTGCAATAATCATCCTTGCAAATGTTTGTCAGTGGATAAGAAATTATGAGCCAGGATAGCCATAACAACAAGTCAGCCAATGGGAACTGTTTGGTGACTAAGAAACAGGATCTGTTGTGAACCATGGGAGACAGCTCGGAACCTGGGCATGGCTTATCTTAATTGGTCTGTACATAAGAGTTAGTTTGTCCTTGGATTATGGATTCTGTAGCTTCTGTGATTTCTGGTTCTGGATTCTGCTTCTTGTCCTTGTACTTGCAAGAGTTGCATGGGTATTGTATACATGCATCATGTTTTATATTATTATATATAAACAAGTTTCTTCTATAAATGAATCCTGCTGAATTATGTACTTGTGTGCTGGTTGGATCGCTGCAAACTCTATCAATGTTTTAGATAGCAGTTTCCACCCCTGGTTCCTGTCTGCTTTACCCCTCCTTCCTTCTAGATCAGGGGTCTCCAACCATGGCATCTTTAAGACTTGTGGACTTCAACTCCCAGAGTTCCTCAGCTAGCTTGGCTGGCTGAGGAATTCTAGGAGTTGAAGTCCACAAGTCTTAAAGTTGCCAAGGTTGGAAACCCTCTGTTCTAGCTCATCTGAATCCAATCTACATCTCTTTTGATGTATTGATTTCCACCAACTGATTCAAAGGGGCAACTCTTCACTGTTGAAACTTGTCAGGTTCTCTCTATACATCTTCGGTGAATTGCCAATTGATATTCCACAATCTTTTGCACTCATTAAAAATTGTGCCTCTCCCCTGTAAGATGCAGGAAGTAGAATCCCAGCTGATAAAATGCTTTCTCCCCATCCTCTCTTGCTTACCTCTATAGTTTTTCTCTCTCCCTCAGATTAAATCTTGGTCTCTTATTCCCTTTATTTACTTTCTAGGCTAACCTTTCTAAACATTGCTCCAATTTATTACGATTATTTCCTTTCTTCTCCTGTGCACGTGTAAGTGTCTACATACCCGCAGCTCCAAGAATTGTTATTCATAAGTTTTAGTTTGGCTTCCATGGGACGAACCCCTTCCTTTGCTAGAGGCTCCTAATTTGGATGATTTTAACTGTTTCAAACTCACAAACAACTATTGGCTCCTTTAAATTCTAGCTACCATAGCATCTTAAGGATGGGTTTCTGATATCTCCCAATGACAAACTTTTGCAACCAGTTGTTTAGCACTTCTGGCACTGGCTTGCCTATTTGACCAAACTTTATTTCCATAGCTTATTGTCCAGCTTTATTACAGGAGTTGAGTTGCCCATGCAGATCAGTGAAATCGGTTCTCGGAGGGCTATTTGGCACAGTCTTAAGCCATTGCCCAGAATGGGTTGTAAATCACTTGTGATAGGTCTGAATATTTTTACTGGAACCTACAAGTGAAGACTTGCTTTCTTGTATGTGATTACTTCTAGACCAAGCTCTTTCCTTGACTAGAAAGAACTGTTCCTGCTAATAAAATTTATGAATCAAACAACTGAAATTATTTTCTCTCTTTACTTCATGGCTTGTTCTCCGCTGTATATAATTCTGTAGTGATTTATCTCAGAACAAGTCCTATTTAAGTCGGTGGGACTTATGGTTAGTAATGAAGTACAAGTGCATTTGATCTGTTCCTATCCACTTTCATACATACATGCATACACACCAGTGGTGAGTTGCCCCTGGTTCGGACCGGTTCTATAGAACCAGTAGTAAAACCGGCGGGAGGCTCCGCCCACTGACCCCGATATCATCAGAATGCTTCTGCGCATGCTCAGAAGCACTTGCATGCAGCCCTGCTGCAAACCGGTAGTAAAGGTAAGTAGAACCCCCCCCACACACACATAGACACAATATGCATGCAATACAGGGTCACAAAAAGAAATTAAATGACCGCAGTGGTGAAATGTAAAAATTTGTTACTACCGGTTCTGTGGGCGTGGCTTGGTGAGGGGGGGGGAAATGTGACTGGGTGGGCATGGCCAACTTTTTTTTTTTTACTTTTAAAAGCCTTTTTTCTGCAACCTTAAGAGGACCTTAAGGTTTGCAGAAAAAACCTTAAGCATTGCAGAAAAAAATGCTTTTAAAAGTCTCTGATGATCCCAGCTGAGCCGTGTGATCATCAGCTTTTTTTTAAAAAAAAAAAACTTTTAAAAGGATTTTTTTGGCCAAAGAGGTTGTAGAAAAAAGGTTTTTAAAAGTAAAAAAAAAAAAAAAGCTTCTGATGAGCACGTGGCTCAGCTGGGTATGGGGGAGGGGGGCAGGGATTTTTGCTACCGGTTCTCTGAACCACCTGCCTCCATCACTACTGGATTGAGCAATCCGGTCCGAACCAGGAACATTTCACCCTTGAATGACCGTCATCATTTCTGAGTTTCATGATCATCTCCATGTTTGTGAATTTGCTTATTTTGTGACTTTCCTCAAATAATAAGAACGGCCTATGCACATGCGCACACGCACACACACAAACACAGAGGAAATGTGCACATTTTTGATGGCAAAAATAGGGACATAAATATAATGGGAACATAAATATAATGTAATAGACAGCACATGTGCAAGAAAAAAGATTTTTCTAAACTCTAATTTGGTAGCTTAAGGCGAGAGTTGAAATTTACCCTCTACCAAGCTGAGTGTCACTCATCAGGCTTGGTCTGTGAGTTAAAATTCTTGTTTTGGTTGGCATTGCAAAAAAAAAAAAAAAAATGGGGACTGTCACGTCAATGGTAGTTGACAGTGCATGCTTGGTGAGTTGTAAAGGGGCTTTGTGAGGGACAAATTGCATACGTTTAGCATAAACCAGACTGTACATTTGTTCAGCTATCACCTGAGAAAGCAATTAAATGATGCAAAAATAATGGCACCTATTGGCTAAAGGATCTTTTAAAAAAAATATACAGTATATATCCCAGAAAAATGAAATTGCATCAACCACTTCTCAGCAAAGTCCTTTTTCTTCTTTCAAATCACCTGGTCAAATGAGCTAATCTGAACAGCAGCCAGTGCTGTCACATTTCTGTATGCAGTTGGCATGAAACCTCACTCAATGAAATAAATTATCCCCCTAATAATATTAGACATGGCAAGCGGTAGACTGGATATGACTATAATCTTCTGCTTCTTTCTCCAAGATAAAAGGAGGCTGAACTACACGGCAATTACGATTCTGACAAAAGGTGTTTTAAGGACCTTGATGCAAGGTGTGGTGACATCTGGGCAATATGAGCTGTCACATGATGTTTTACATCATGTCACGATGATGTCACGAAACATACTGTAGATTTTCAAATAATCCGCAACATCACCTTACAGCATCAGGGTCACAATTAATTTAAATGAGTGCTGCTCATTTTGAATTAATGTAACTGCTCAGAGACACAAGCAAATAAACACAACGAGGTGACTTTGGACGTCTTTAGTCATAACTGTCTTTTTGGGGGCTTTTGAAAGGCACAATGCAAATTGCACCTGACACCTAAAATCAGGGAAAAAAACAGGTTAAGTGGAAGTCGCAGTTTTCATGTGGATTCTGTCTGCTAGCAAATTATTGCCTATGGGCAACAGTTCTTTATGTCTTCAAAGATCAATAGCACAATAACTCACACTGAAAAAGTCACAATTGGATGTTTCAGTGATAGATGACATCTGAGAACCTTACCCCTCTCTTATACAAAACCAGGGTCAAGTATCATCTGGCAACATGTTTTGTCCATTCTGTGCCCAGATTGCCTTCATCTCAACCCCAGGGCATGAGTGAAATAGGGTTAAATAAATGTTTAGCTATGCCAATGTTAAAAATAACATTTTACTCCTTGATTCACCAATCTCCAAGGACTGCCTCATGGTGGAAAAGAATCTCTTGGGTATTTTAGACTTGGAGAAAGATTTGTCTATAAAGTGTAGGCGAATGCTACTATAACTCAGCAGTGAATAAAGGGTCTCTAAATGTCACTTATATGTTTTGTAGCAGCAGTCCAAGTTAGGACTTTAATATTGATATTTACAATTGATACAGTATCCTGGGATTGTGAGATTGCCTAAGCAGGGGGTTGGACTGGAATAGGTCCTTGCTGAAATCATCTTCAGATCATTTGCTTCAGAAAAGGTAACCCTTACTCTACCCACAAATAATCTGCTAGAGGCTGCACAAAAGCATACCTTCTCACACAACCTCCAGTGAGCTCAGAGTCTGTGTGAGATTCATGCATGGTCTCTGCAACCTCTGAAAATTACAGGAGAAAGGAATATGCTTTTTAGAATAGGTGTTGGGAATTGGTGGGTGTTGGCATGACACTCAAAGCATTGTGATATATCATAAATTCACTACCACTGCTCTAGTTTACATTATCAGGAAATCAGAAGCATATCTTTAACGTTCATTTTATCCTTCAATGTGCCTAAAACCATTGACACAATATTCCGTTGTCCCCCCCCCACTCTTTCCATTTAAGAAATGAAATCTGTTAAGTGAGTGGTCCACAAGACAGCAATAAGGCTGTTGGCAATTTGGAAGACCAAATTAAAAATAAGCAAACAGCTGAGACATTGAGTCTTAAAATGATCTTCGGCGCATGTACAATAAAATGTTTCTGAAATTCTCCAAAGGATGTTTAATTATTACAGATTGTATTAATTAGGAGATTATGCAATGAATTGGCGTGGCACCATTCCCATCTATTATGTTTATAATATTAGGCACAATATGTTTCTTTTTTTAAAAAAAACAAAGGTGATAGGTTTTAGGCATTTCTCTTATACCTTTCTAATTAAGGCTATGATTTTAGTGAGATTGTTCCTCAAGCACCATATAGTACCGAGCATTGAACAACATTGCAGAGGGTGAGACAGTGAATAAAGGTGCCATATATTGCTAGAAATGCCACGATGTAAGGTATGACAAACTCCTTAATTAAAAGGTCACATTTTATATTTCTAACCACTTATACTCCTTGTAATTTTTTTTGCTATGAGGAATGGACAAAAGGATTAATGACCCCCATGCCTAGACTTGGTGAAAACTCCCATACCTTTAAAAGGGATCCATCATAAATTTTCATGAGATTCAATTTTCAGTGTCATACTTTCTGTTTCATGTGCATGTATATTAAAAAGTTAGCACATTGGGGAATGAACGCTGGGCCTTTTCTACATTTTTCATGCTGGTATCAAGCCAGTTTCCTTGATCTCCTGTTATTGCTTTAGCGATATTATGCTTATCATTTTCCTTTTCCCCAATGGTGTTATTATTATTTAATCCAAAGTGAAACGCTGCTGCATTATTCCAGTCATTGAGAGATCACAGGCTGAAAATGATGCAGTTGATCCAGATGGCCATGCTAATTTAGCTGTGGTTACATCTTAAGATGCCTTCCATTGCCCTAATTTTAACACTAGAGCAGGAAGCAGAGAAATGTGCATTGCCTAGGTGACATTTGTTATATTCGAATGCTGTTCATTACTCAACAGGAGTACACAACAAGAATTCCTAGTTCTATTCTGCATACTGTAGTTATACAGGAAGTCCTCAATTTACAACCATTTGTTTACTGACCATTCAAAGTTACAACAGCACTGAAAAAAGTGACTTCTGACCATTGCAGCATCCCCACAGTCATGTGATTAAACTCTGAGTGTTTGGCAACTGGCAGGTATTTACAATGGATGCAGCATCCCGAGATCATGGAATTGCCTGAGCAAGGGGTTGGACTAGAAGACCTCTAAGATCCCTTCCAACTATTCTATTCTATTCTATTCTATTCTATTCTATTCTATTCTATTCTATTCTATTCTATTCTATTCTACTCTACTCTACTCTACTCTACTCTTTTGCAAATTTCTTAAGAAGTTTCTAACAATGAGGGAAAACAGATTTGCTTAATGACTGCATGAGTCACTTAACAACTTCAATGATTTGCTTAACAACCATGGCAAAAAATGGCATAAAATCAGGCATGACTCACTTAACAACTGTCTTGCTTAGCAATGGAAACTTTGGGGTCTGTTGTGGTCATAAATTGAGGATTACCTATAGAATATGACCACTGAAGTATGATATTAATAAAGTATATATTTCAGCATACTCCTCAATGTGCTTCCCAGAGAGATTCCACTCCACCAATTCAATGGCTGATTCAGTGAAGTCTCTTTGGTGAGGTATATGAATCCCATCTTCGCTAACATTTTTGTTCTGGTAAGTAAGTTGGCAAACATTTTACAAAAGGGTTTAAAGGATAGTTAGGTAGCAAGGAACGATCCGGATGGGTGCAGCAGCGTATATGACCTAAAAAAAGGACCCTTTGTTAAATTCAGCATTATTTTAAGCTTCCCTAAAAGAACTATCTCAGTAGGCATCACATTTTCTCTTACTTCACGGGTGTCAAACTCGCCGCATCACATTGCCGTTATGTGACATTTTGTGATGATTTTCCCCTTCATGGAGTTGGGGTGGGCGTGGCCTGGACGTGACACATCCAGCCTGTGCGCCACCAGTTTGACACCACTGTCTTACTTCAACATCATGCAATTCCTTGTGCCACCGACTTTAATCACAATGGAGTTAATTATTCAAACTGTAAAATAATTAAACCGTATGCATGTGCTTCAATTAAAGATAGCTTTAGAATATTTTAGACTTAATATTTATTCCAATCTGGAAGTAGCTTCATAGTCCTGCAGCACTGGGCGGGTTGCAATACTGGATGGTGACAAGCAGAATAATTAAACATATAATATATGGCAGGTCATGCGACCTGTAGACCCGCAACATTTAATAATTGCCAAATAACTACGGTTTTTAATGTGACAGAAAAGGAATGCAATTAAATACCTGGGCCAGAAACAAAATTAATCATATTGAATTGATTTAACTCTTAATCCAGTCAAATGTAGTTTTTTTCTCCTGGACCTGCCTGGTTTTTGGAGTCTGCCTCCAAACTCACTGCTCAAAACCCATCAAGCTGTCAGTAGCCATCCAAAAGTTAAACCAAGAACACACTTTCCTACCACAACATTTTGATGCTATGGAAGTTGGCCTTGTTGTTAACTAGCCTCTAGAAACAGATGAGCCACTGTCTGATCACCATCAACAGTGTCCTGAAAGGTTACTGTTTGGTGACCCTTTCTAATGTTCCTTCCAAACAGATAGTGTAAGTCTTGCTATGCATGTCACAATGCAAAAGAACGGACAAGGCACTGGGAGTTTTTCCCTGTCCTTTCCTTCCAAGTATCTTGACACTGAGGATGAGTGACAGTCCCCAAATAGATTTCTTCCTCTACTAGGCACACATATTCCCCAAATAACGTTGACATTCTGCAGCATGTACTTGTAGGTAACTAGATCTAAGAACTGGAGTGACAACTTGCTTGGCAGACACATGCTGACATAGGGACCCAAAGCACCAATGGAAAGTTCAGTTTACATGCTTTTTTGTGAAGAAATGCCCCTGGTGCAGGGGAATCTGCAGAGCTGAGCAAGTCCTTCTGTTTTGGGGGTTGCTTGTCAAAATGATCCTTCTTTTGTGTCCTGTTTTTGTTTTGTTTTTTTAAAAAAAGCTACTCATTAACATAAAACTTTTCTATCTTTTTGAATCCCATGAAATAACTTATCCCAAGCATATCTTGTGATGTGTCAAGGCTATTTTTAATAAATAATAATAATAATAATAATAATAATAATAATAATAATAACAACAACAACAACAACAACAACAACAACAACTGATGCTATTAATTTAATCTATTTAGAGAGATACTTCCCTCTCTCTTTGCCATTCCTTGTTAACTGGGCCTTGACTTCTGTAGAAAGATATATTTGAAACAAATGTCCTTTCTCAAACAGTATTCATGGAAAGAGGACAATTTTTGAGGGGGAGGAAGCTCACCTTTCCCTTAACTGGTTTTGCAAAGCCCTCCCCACAGATACCTTTCAAGTGTCTCAACCTTTTGATGCCTGGGGAGCAGGAAATTGGAATTTGACAAATATGTAAGGATTTTCGCACTAGGGAGTATGTGAGAAGTATAAAAGCAAGAAACCAGAGAATGTTTTTGAGGGGATGTAAGTTGACATTCTTTCATGTGACAACAGCAAAAATAAAGATTAAAGCACACAAGCTTTTCAATTACTAAGAAAAAAAGATTGTATAAACTGGGATAAATTATATCAAACCAGAGATTTCCAACTTCTTGCAAAGTTAGAAGCAGGATTATAAGGATTTAGACATTTTGAAATGTCTGGAGGTCAAGGGACACATTCCATCCTAAGAAAGTGAGTGGCGATTCCCCTTCTCACTATCTTCTCTTCTATATACTCATTTCTTTCTCCTAACCATCTATCCATCTGTCCATCCATCTATCCGCCCATTCACCTTTCACTGACTTTCTCTCACACATACAGAGAAATATGCCTCCTTCTCTGTGCAATATCACCCCTACCTTATCTTCAGCTAACCTTTGTCATTCTCACCTATTAATTCCCAGTACATAAAGCTGTCCAAAGGCTGCTGATAGAAAAACATAGAGGTCAGGCCCTAGCATTACTTTCCTGAACTATCGCTCTGTGGATAAGACATTCACCCGCACAAGCCAGTTTCTCTAGCACAAGTTCAGGAAGCCTGATGCAGCTTTATGCACAGCTTTGGAAACTGTCTCCAGAAGTGGCAGCAACAAAATAGAAGGGAGTAGTAATGCATCCCTGTTGTAACAGAACAAAATTGAGACACTCAATCACTATGTATTGGATAGAAAAGAAGGGTTTTCCTAGCTTGATGGCATGATCTGTTGGACAACTATGAGCCAACAAATAAGAGCCAAAAAAAAGAAGCACAGTGGACAAAACTTCACTCATCACTCATTATAAAGAAAACATTAAGGTGGGAAGGATCTTATTAGAACCATTTCTCATTATATGATTTCTTATGGTTGGTCATACAGTCAGCCCAGGGGTGAAATGCTATGGGTTTGGACCGGTTCGGGCGAATCAATAGTAATAAAAGCTACAGGTTCAGGCGAACTGGTAGTAGAAAAATGCTACCAGTTCAGACAAACCAGTATTTCCGACAATCAGCTGTGACGTATGATTTATATTCCCTAGAAAGCAGGAAATCCTGCTTTCTAGCGAATCTAAATCACATGGCACAGCTGTTTCCCCCCCCCACTATTTTACTTACCTTAGAAAAGGCTTCTTAAGCCTCCTTTTTCAGCACTGTGTGGTAGCGCCTGTGGTGCACATGTGTGTGAAGAGCGTATTTGGCATGCACTGCGCATGCACATGTAAAGTGTGCATTTGGCGCACACTGCGCATGCGCGCACACAGAGTACTGATAGCAAAGTGAATTAGTAGCAGACCTCGGAGCATTTCACCCCTGAGTCAGCCAGATGTTTAGACTGGTTTTGGCATTTTTGTCCACCTACAGAATCTTTCCCGAGGACTTGGGAAAGGCAGTTGTTTGATAATATTAGTTTCAATTTCATACATGTTAATTATGAAGAATATTTGACTTTCTATACAGTATTGCCAAAGCATCTGAGTCATTTGCAGTAAAAAGATCAACTGCTAAAATCACGTTAAAACCAAGAATATTACAAATGAATTAGAAGGATTCATAATTAAATTGAACAATTGATTTAAGGACTTTAAAAAGTCAAGAAATGAATTAGAACTCTCAGCTCAGCAGAGAATGCATTCCAAAGAACTGAAAAGCTACAGAAAACATCCAATCCGAGTTGCCATAAGAAGATACCTTGGCAGTTATAAGCAACTTCCTCAAATTACCTCAGTGGGAGAGAGGAATCATACATCAGATATCCCAAATCATTTTGCTTTCCAACTCATCTCAGATTTCAGCCTGGCAGAATCCTCTGTCAATAGCAAGCCTACAAAATTGGTATGTATCTTTGACTCAGTTTTTACAAATGCAATGCTGACTGTGTTTCCTTTGGGGCTAGGCAGGATGATACATCCTCCAAAAGAGATAATTCAGAGCATTTGGGAGTGGTATCAAGCACCTCTTTTCAAATTATTAAAGCAGCCACATTTCTTTGCAGGTTCTCACAGCTGATCCATAATATGTTCCTTACTGTTTTCATATATGTGTAAGGTAAAGGTAAAGGTTCCCCTCACACATATGTGCTAGTCGTTCCCGACCCTAGGGGACGATGCTCATCTCCATTTCAAAGCCAAAGAGTCAGTGCTGTCTGAAGACGTCTCCATGGTCATGTGGCCAGCATGACTAAATGCCAAAGGCACACAGAACGCTGTTACCTTCCCACCAAAGGTAGTTTCTATTTTTCTACTTGCATTTTTTACATGCTTTCGAACTGCTAGGTTGGCAGAAGCTGGGACAAATAATGGGAGCTCACCCCATTACATGGCACTAGGGATTCAAACCACTGAACTGCTGACCTTTCAATCGACAAGCTCGGCGTCTTAGACACTGAACCACCACATCCCCTCATATATGTATACATATGTAGTTATTATTATTTTGAGTAGTGGGAGAATCAAAGCCTGTTGAAAGAGTATGTTTGATCTGGTGGTGAAGGCACCAAACTAGTAACTGGGAAAATGTGAGTTCAAGTTTCTTCTTGAGCATGAATGCCAGCTGGGTGATGTTGGGCCAGTCACTGTCTCTCAACCCAACCCACCTCACAGGGTTATTGTGAAATAGCAGGAGGAAGGATTGTTAGATACGTTCGCTGCCTTGAACTGTACATAAAAATGGTAAGGATGGGATATAAATAATAACATTTTCAAAGATATAGAAATAGCAAGGAGCAAGCAAATTTTGTAGCTGTCATGTGCATGGAAAAATGTAGCTGCTTTAGTAATTCAAAAATAGATGCTTCAAATCCATCCCCAATGTTCTGAACTATACTCAAAGAATTTGCACAGGCCTTATTCTTGTGATGTAAAACAAGATTCTGTAGCATCATCCCATGTCACTGAACACCTCTGCATCTACAAGGATGATCCTACCAAAAGAACGAATCTTAGCTGGTTCATGTTTACACTGCATGAAAGAAAACGTCTTTACTCCCAAATATGCGATCCAAGAAATATTTGCTTCCTTGATTATTAAGCTTCACAGTTACAAATATTCATCCACCTGAACAGACCTAGGCATTTTACAGCCCGTGGGCCACATCAGGCCCTTCGGCTTTCCTTGTCCAGTCTGCAGCATTGGCGACAGTGGCAGGGAGGTGAAGTGTGCAAGATGGCAGGCGGCGCAGCACGGGGATGGGGATGGAGATGGCAGAGGGCAGGACAATGGTGGGTGGGGGGACAGGTCAATACAACAGTCCCAGTTTCTCATGTCACCCTTGTGAAAATTACTTGCCCACCCCTGTTCCTGAACCCAGTATCTTAAATAGTTTCATAAACGTAACATCTCCTTGTTAGACACAATGGTGTCACAGATGCAAATACACACACACACACACACACACACACACACACACCTCCCTATTACAGATAGCGTGTACATAAGGGTACCAGAAAGAAACTCATATTATTTGCTAAGACAAGTTTAAAGTATTCTGATGTTCATATTTTTATTTAGTATTTGTTGAGTGTAATCTTATCCGGTTCGCTTCTACTAGTCCCTCCAAAATATTACCTTATGTTATTTGCACAAGGAGTGATGAATATATTTTTTAAAAAGTAAAAGTGTTCAAGCTAGATGACCTTGAGTAGAAATGAAGCCTCCTATTATAAATTCTTGAACACCGCAGGCAAAAAATTATATCTTGCTATGCCACATTATCTCACTCTTAACAGCTGCCAAGCCTACTTTTCATACTTTGCTGATCATAAAGCTGGATAGTAACCCTTGTTACAGATACTGGCATATTCCAGTTCAATTACTGTAAATATTCTGTTTAAACTCTAGCAATAGGTCTATTCAGGTGTTCAGCATTTTGCACAATATGAAAGACAGAATATCCCACTTTCTCTCAGAGGCCTTAATGCCCCCCAGGAGGTGAAAGCAAACCTATGTTACTTTCCTGGCCTTATACAAGTTAATTCCCAAATTAAAATCCTCTTTTTCCATAATTCTACATCAGATAAGAATCCAATACAGGAAAAAAAATGACATCCAATAGATATATCTTCGTTTACTTTGAAGGAAATTACTTTTACAAATGAAGGCAAATATATGTGTCTCAGGATAATGTTGCAGGATCCCATCTGGCCCAGTCACTGGGACCAGAGGTTTAGTCTTCTGAGCTTTTGAATTCATCCTCAGGGAACTTCTCTCTCACCGTAAGCACCCCAATTAGAGAGACACATCCTGGTGAAAGTTCCCTGAGGATGGGCTCCAGCATGAGTCCAAATGCTCAGAAGGCTAAACCTCCGGTCCCGGTGACCGACCCAAATTGGGATTTTGCGAAATTAGTTTTGCTTTATTTTATTTTTGTCCAAAAAAGGGGAAAAAAACCCTTTCGGAACATTTTCATATTTTGATGGTACTATTCTGCAGTGAGATTCATTTAGAAACATCATCAAAAGAAATGGAAAAAATAGCCCGAGGATGAGGCCGGAAATCAGAAACAGGAGAAGAAATTTAGGGGAAACTGTACAGCTGCTTCCATAGCACTTACTTCCAAGCAACACAGATTTTATTAATTGTGTGCTTTTGTAACATCACTATTTCTAATGATGTCAGGGATAATTTACTTTGGCATGAAATCATATGGGATCTTCTGAGGTTTTGGTGAAAATACCAGCTGCAGCTGATTAAAAAAAAAACAATCAGGCTAAAATGTCTGCTACAGAGCCATTAAGAATCCTTGACTGAAGCTTCTCCATCACTGGACTCCTCCTAGGTAGTGTTACTATTCTGTTGTTATTTTCCCCTCCCCTTCCCTCCCTCCTTCCTTTCAATCTCCATATCTACTTTGTCACCCTTCTATCTATGTTGCCTATTGATTTAAAACAAAGCAAGCTTTTTTTTCCCTATCATCAGGTGACTAGGTTGTTTCTTTTTTACTTGTTTGTCCTCTACAGAAAGAAAATCAATAGCTCAGAACTAGTAACGAAATCTTTTTGTCATACAGGTAGTGTTCTGTTAACAACACCCTGTAAAACATGTGCATTTTAAGGAAAAGTCTGCACAATTAGTCATACACCGGCGCACAAGAAATTTGCCTGGCTTTCCTGTAGAGGTTGAGTGTTGAATCTCGCAACTAATTGCTGGAGAGAAAATGCAAGAAAATAATTGTAGGAAGAATGGTTGCGGTGAAATATGTGGGCTGATTTAATGAAGCAACCAGATGAAAAGTATAACTTCTCATAGAAAGAAAATCCAGCTCACGGTTCTCATAAATACCTCTTCCTCTACTCTGAATCCTCTCCTAGAAATATATCTCCAAATCAGATATAGCCATTGATTACTACAGGAGAGCAATATGGTAGTCAAAACAATTAGTGCCCCTAAACACACTTGTAAGTGGATCATAAGCTTCCTAACACACAGGAAGCAGCAGGTGAAGCTAAGCAGAATCACATCAGATACCTGTACAATTAGCACAGGGCCCCCCAAGGCTGTGCGCTCTCCCCACTTCTCTCTGTATACCAATGACTGCATCTCTAATGATCCATCTGTTAAACTACTGAAGTTTGCAGATGACACAACAATGATCGGTCTCATTCAAAACAATGATGAATCCGCATACAAACGGGAGGTTGAACAACTAGGCTTGTGGTGCGACTGGAAGAATCTGGAACTGAACACACTCAAAACCGTAGAAATGGTGGTAGGAGAAACCCTTCCATACTTCCACCTCTTACAATACTAAACAACACAGTATCAACAGTAGAGACCTTCAAATTTCTAGGTTCTACCATATCGCAAGATCTAAAATGGACAGCTAACATCAAAAACATCATCAAAAAAGCACAACAAAGAATGTTCTTTCTGTGCCAACTCACAAAGCTCAAACTGCCCAAGGAGCTGCTGATACAGTTCTACAGAGGAATTGTTGAGTCTGTCATCTGCACCTCTATGACTGTCTGGTTTGGTTCTGCAACCCAACAAGACAGAAACAGACTTCAGAAGATAATTAGAACTGCAGTTAATTAGATACTGCAGAAAAAACAATTGCTACTAGCCTGCCTTCCATTGAGGACCTGTATACTGCAAGAGTCAAAAAGAGGGCTGTGAAAATATTTTTTCATGCACATCCTGGACATAAACTGTTTCAACTCCTACCCTCAAAACGACACTATTGAGCACTGCACACAGAACAACTAGACACAAGAACAATTTTTTCCCAAACGCCATCACTCTGCTAAACAAATAATTATCTCAACGCTGTCAAACTATTTACTAAATCTGCACTACTATTAATCTTCTCATCGTTCCCATCACCCATCTTCTTCAACTTATGACTGTATGACTCGAACTTTGTTGCTTGTATCCTTATGATTTATATTGATATTGATTGTTTCCTGATTGCTTATTTGTACCCTATGACTATCATTAAGTGTTGTACCTTATGATTCTTGATGAACATATTTTTTCTTTTATGTACACTGAGGGCATATGCACCAAGACAAATTCCTTGTGTGTCCAATCACACTTGGCCAATAAAAAATTCTATTCTTTTCTATTCTATTCTATTCTATTCTATTCTGTTCTGTTCTGTTCTGTTCTGTTCTGTTCTGTTCTATTCTATTCTATTCTATTCTATTCTATTCTATTCTATTCTATTCTATTCTATTCTAACAACCTTTTTACAGATTGTTGCTAAAACAAGAGCGGACTACCACATTTGGCCACCTGGTCCAGGAACTTCCAAATTTTTCAAGCTAGTGTGGTTATTGCTAAGAATTCTGGGAGTTAGTCCAATCTGAGAAGTCACTCAGATTGGGAATGTCTAACTCCCAGAGAGCAGTATCTTATATATTTATGGAAATCTGTAATCAGGAAAAGTCACATAGATATCCATAGCACAGATGGATAGTCGCTTTCAAAAAGGAGTTCCGCCACTTGGAATGAGGTCCAATTATGCATCTCATCTGTACTTGGATGTCAAAAATGTTAACAAATTACAATTACATTCAATATTATAAAAGCAAGGATATTTCAGAACAAAGGAATATATGCGCTTTGGACTTACTTAAGTTTCATGGTGGCATTTTAAAAAAATGGCAATCATAAGGTTAATGAGGACTTGTAGATGTATCATAGAAACCTGATAAGATGCTACTTCCTTTAATGTGCTTGCTCAATTAGACATATTGAATCCATAATTATTTGGAGCAAAGTCAGGCACAGCATTCACCATCAAGCTTTTGGAATTCAGTATATAGTCAGAGAGTTAGTTTGGTGTAGGGGTTAAAGTGCTGGACTAGAAATCCCAAGACTGTGAGTTCTAGTCCTGCTTTAAAAACCATCTGGGTGACTTTGTGTCAATCATTCTCTCTCAGTCCAACCCACCTCACAGGGTTGTTGTTGTGAGGAAAAAAGACAAAGAGGAAACGGTATTAGATACATTGCCACCTTGAGTTACTTATAAAATAATAAAGGCAGGATAAAAATCTAAAATAAAATAAAATAAAGGAAAAAGTGCCCCCAGTTTATGAAAGACAGCCTTGTGCTCATAAAAATACTGGTACAACCGGCACGTTAGTTTCAGTCCTAACTTCAAAGTAAAATGCATTCCAGCAGTGTGTACACTTATTGAAAACAAAACAAAACTAGCACCTCTTAAATGGTACAGATGGTACGTCTGAAAAAGCTTTAAACAGTTTCTGAGATTCTTTCTGCAAGGAATGCCATTTCTCTGCAATAGTGTTGATGAGTGTGCTTTGCAAATGGGGAAGCTGGGTACAAAGGTAGGTGTCAGGAGTGCAATTCAAGGCTGGTAAAAGTGGTTATCAGGAACCAACTAAATGAGCTCCAGGCTTCAGGAGCAGATTAATTGCATCCTAAAAGCACTAAAACAGTTTGCTGATGAACTTTCAGAACCTCTGTCAATTATGTCGGAGAAACTCAAGAGAACAGAGTGAGGTTTCTTGAGATTTGAGAGGGCTAATCTCTCGGTCTTCCAAAAATGGAGGAAAGAATGTTTGAGACAACCATAGGCTGGTCAGTCTGACTTTAGTATTTAAAAAAAAAATATTAGAAAGTAGTGAGGAACATAAATTTTAGTAGAATAAATCTTGTCAGGCTAATGTTCTCTCTATTTTTTTGGCAAAATTCCTAGCACAGCAGATTGTGGGAATGCTATATATGTAATTTATCTTGGTAGCATTTTCAAGATACCAAAGAAAGTATGTATTTCACTTAAGAATAGAAACAGTTTGAACTATCACTGAATTTTCTGTTCTCAAAATGGAACAGCATATTTTAATAGTCAGTTTGCTGAAGTAAGGCCAAGGATGAAGTAGGGTCATGAGGTGGACTGAAGTAGCTAGACAACTCTACTCAAAAAGCGTTCCTCAATTCCTTCATTTTCCTGAAGAGACAGTTCAAGTCAAGTATCTTTGTGCAATATTCTAAATTTAGCAGACATCAATATTTTTCACAGTGATTTCAATGAAGATAGCAAAGCAATTCATTGTTAGCTGATCAGATTTCATATTCATGAAAAAAGTTGTTTACCAGGTGGCTAGCAGCAGGAAATATGATAGAAAGAAATCAAGTAAATATACAATTTAGATTGTGAGGTCTCATCCTGCCTTAGGCATAAAAGCAGTCTTAGGTGACAAAATGGATGGTCTGTTCCTGTCATTACCAATGCCACAACAGTTGGTTAATTAAAAAAAAGAGAGAGAGCAAACCCTGAACTTGTGGGAAATTATTGGGAGGGAGGGAGGGAGGGAGGGAGGGAGGGAGGGAAGAAGGAAGGAAGGAAGGAAGGAAGGAAGGAAGGAAGGAAGGAAGGAAGGAAGGAAGGAAGGAAGGAAGGTTGGTTGGTTTCTCAGGAGAGCATGTAGCTTATCCATAGCATTAGTCATGTGAAGAATGATTTAAGAACCTTCTTGAATCTATTCAGCATCAACAAAGAAATCTGAAACTCTACAAGTCAACCATTTTCTACTACTTGAAAGCCAACCCCACAGAATATAATAAAAATTTATTTAGCCATAGAGATCAAAATTCCCTCTTATAGATTGAAAGAAGAGAGTAACTCTTTGATTTCTAGAATACTTGCCTGTAAAAAATATCCCCAAAGTGGAACACATATCCTTAATAAATGTCATTAGCTAAAAAACTTTATAAATCCAACGAGGAAAAGCATATAAGTATATAAAACAATAGTCCCGTAGAATAAAGAAACATAATTAAAGAAGAACAAGATAACAATCCCCTACCTAGGGAAGATTTGGGAGAAGTGAGGAGATGATTCCACTTTGGAGGAGAACTTTAGAACTTCTGCTGGGTCCATCTAGTCCTATATTTTATGCATTGAGGAGAGAGCTGGATGAATTGTTTTACAAGTCTATCACACGCATTTTGTACAAGATACACATTTAGGCAAAATAAAATGCTTAGAGGGTCATTTTCCATAGAAAACCTCACTGAATTTAATCATGAAGTAGGTTTCTGGCCCTGATTTCAATAAATCTTAGGCCTAACCCAAACTGTAAACCTAAGTGGAACTGAACAGGGTTTGAATAGGATTGTCCTACATGTAAACATAGGCAGAATAGAAACTTAAGAGGCCGCCTAATTACACAAAGTGGCAAACTTTAAGGAATGTTTCACTTTTTATGTGTGTTGTAGCTCTGACCTACACTAGTAAGAATAACATGATTGATGTAACATGGCAGAAGCTCAAGATATTGTTCTTATTTTCTGACAGTCCCAGCCATTTTTCCCTAAAACTCTCTGTAGGATAATGTAATATAAGTGACTGAGATATTACTATCTAATATTTTCACTCTGAATGGCCACACTACTGATTCATTGACCACACTCTGGGTAATATTCATTTACAGCATCACTTTATGTTTTAAAACTTCCTGGGCTGGGTATGTAAAAGATAAATGTTACAACTCACTCTGGAAATCCCAGGATGTATAATTTATTTGCTGGCAAAGCATGGAGCTGTTTTTTCCACTGAGGGTGGTTGAATTAGACTTGGTTTAAGGTGGATCAAACGGATATACTTTCTTTTATGATAGCCTTGCAATGTTTTCCATGTGGTAATTATGTGCACTGTTTGATTTGAACTACTACAGGAATAATCAGCAGAAATCTGAGTTTCAGAACAGTTTTTAGTTTGGAAGAACATCCTAAGAACTGGAAATAATAGAACTGTGGTGGGGATCAGGCAAAGAAGAGGATGGAGAATGATTTTCAACTTGGATAAACTATCTGAGGGAAGAGAAATCAAGAAAGCACCCTGCGTGGAAGTAAATCTTCTGAATACATATACATACAAAGAGAAAATTATATGTTTAAGCATTGAAGTTGGATCACCAAAAGACACAGCTTTCACTAAAAAAAAATCCATTCATTAGAATACGTAATAAAGCAGAAAAACAAACTTTAAACCTTCCAGATTCCATCTTCACAATGTTATATGCAAATCTGTTTTGATGAGGGCTACAGATAGTTAAGAGGATTGTGACAAAAAAAGGAAAGCAAGAAACAATAGTAAGACCTAAAATGGGGGCATAATCTGTAAAGGAGAGGATGCAAATTAAGCAAGCAGAAGGAAAAATCTGAATAGCCAACACTCAGGGGTTGGGGGTGGGAGACAAGTAGCCTCACAAATTGAAGCCTCACAACCACTGGCTTATCCATTTCATTATTATCTACACTAGGGAAGAAGCACGTTCATTGGTCACATGAATCCATTGAAACCAGTGTCCCCAGAACTTTATGGGGTGGGGAATTTTTGGTGGGTGGGGGGGGTGTCTGGGGATTGTCATGTGTATTGGGCTTCGTCTCTGGGTGTTATGTGAATTTCATTGTATATGTATACTGTGTATATACGTACAATGACAATAAACTATTAAATTAAATTTATACCACCAAATTTTGAAGGCCAACCACCAAGAAATAGCAACACAACTAATCTCCTTTATTTGACACCAATTGCATTACAACAAATCCATCCTTATGAAAAGTGAAATTCCTTCAAAGATCTCATTTCTTTATTCTTCTGTCTGCAATAATTTTCCACTGTCCTCAAAATACGTCAACTGTATGATGGCATGATCAGTGATCAGATTCTCTTGTAATTTGACTCCAGTTGTAAGATCCTGTGGAGTTTCCAGAGGCACAGTCTTGCCTGTTTATCTGAGAGGGAATTTGAGCCTGTTGTCTTGATGAAGTGGACAAGGCCCTCAGAGTTATTCTGGGCTTTCTTTCTCTAACCACAAAGAATATGCCAAATACATAGAGGTCCAGAAGTCTTCTCCAGGCATTCATTTCCATTGATGAGGTCTTGAAGGTGGGTAGAAGATGAACAGATGCATGTAGCCCTCTAGCTGCCATGGACACAGCCAAGGGAACTCTACTCATGTTTCTTGATCTTCATATGAACTTCATACCTAAGTCCTACATTAGGCACAAACTCTAAGATCGCCCAGCTCAATTGGCAGAAACAGAAAGGTGGAGGCAGGCCTCGGCTTTCTGTCCTCTACCGATTTTCAAGCCCTGGTATATTTACACAAGCTTTTGAAGAGTTATACTGCTCCTAGCTTTTAACCTTAAAGTTGTAACCCATGTCCTTTTATCGAATGTTTAAGAGCTGCTTCTTAGGTATATTTTCACAGACATTTACTATCAAGGCTTTCCTTATGAGGCACCCACATCAGCTGCTGAGCTTTAATACCAGAGAGAGAAAACAATATCTGATAAATATTTTTTTTCCCATCCAAGCATATAGATGTGGCAGATAAAGTATAGTAATCGTACTTGGTATCCAGACCAAGATTTGTTTGTTCTATCTCATTCTAGAGCTCATGGCACAAAATAATAGATTTAAGTTACAGGATGGCAGATTCCAACTGGATGTTAGTGAGTCGGGGGGGGGGGGGGTTTACATCCTGGTAGCAAGATTATTTTGACAGGGGAACTAAATACCCAAAGAGACGTTGGGCTTCCTTGCCCTGGATGAGCACAAGGAGAAGTTTGGCAGCTGTTTGGGATGCTTTAATTCAGATGCCTGCACTGAGCAGGGTCTTGGGTAAAAGACCCAAGTCTTAACCGGTATTTTAATAAAAGAGAATATTTGTAGCTCAGGGTTGACATGTCAGGTACTTGGTACTTTCTGGGCTTGGTTGCTATTAGCCATTAATTGTATAGGATAATCTGAAAAGTTATTTCCATTCCAGAGTTGCTTGGTAGAGAAATGGTATAGGATCTCCTGCTTGAGCAGGGGGCTGGACTCAAAGATCTCCAGGGTCCCTTCCAGCTCTATTCTGATTCTGAAAGGTTCTGAAAGAAACTTTAATACATACAAATTTAATATGTACAAGCATACACACACACACACACTTTAGTTTAAGACCAAGCCTTTCCTCTCTCTGTTCTTCAGACAGTCATGGTAAAACTAGCATCCACTGTTGTTCAGGCTGAAAAGTGAGAGAAGGGGGGGGGTTGTCCTTGGTGCTCTCTGAAAGTAGGGGGGGATTTTTTGCAGATGCTTCATTATTATTATTATTATTATTATTATTATTATTATTATTATTATTATTATTAGAATTTGTATACCGCCCTACTCCCGAAGGACTCAGGGCGGTGAACAGCCAAATAAAATACATATAGTACAAATGTTAAAAAACCATTAAAATACAATTAATATTTGGCCCGGAAAACGAATTTAAAACACCCCAAATTCATAAGACAAATTTAAAATTTTAAAATTTTAAAAACAATTTAAAAGAGAGGTTAGGCCAGGCCGGCCTGCTGGAATAGAAATGTTTTAATGGTACGGCAGAAAGCGCGCAGATCCGGGATCCTCCGTATCTCTGGAGGGAGCTCGTTCCAGATGGCAGGTGCCCCCACAGAGAAGGCTCTCCCCCTGGGGGCTGCCAGTCGACACTGTTTGGCCGACGGCACCCTGAGGAGCCTCTCTCTATGGGAGCATACTGGTCGGTGAGAGGCTACTGGTGGCAGAAGGCGGTCTCGTAGATACCCCGGTCCTAAGCCATGGAGCGCTCTAAAGGTGGTAACCAAAACCTTGAAGTGCATCTGGAAGACCACCAGGAGCCAGTGCAGCTCGTGCAGGAGGGGGGTCACATGGGAGCGCCACATTGCTCCCATAACCACCCGCGCGGCTGCATTCTGGGCATTACCCAAACTAGGTAACATGATCAGTGTGAGCCTCATCTAGCACTAATGATATTACTTAGCTTGGGTAATTCAATGTCTACAAGAAAACAACCAAGCTCAGAGAACACCAAGGATCCCTAATTTCAAGCATGAGCTACAAATATTCTCCTTTATTAGTGAGAGACAGAACATAGAATAATAGAGTTGGGAGGGGGCTTGGAGGTCTTCTAGGTCAGCAGGAGTCCTATACTATATCAGACAAATAGTTGTCCAGTCTCTTTCCGAAAGCCTTCAGTGATGGGACACCCACAACTTCTGAACGTGAGCTATTCCATTGGTTGATTGCTCTCACTGTTAGGAATTTTCTCCTTTGTTCTAGGTTGCTTCTCTCCTTGATTAGTTTCCATCTATTGTTTCTTGTCTTGCCTTTTGATGCTTTGGAAAATAGTTTAACCCCTCATCTTTGTAGGAACCTCTCAAATATTGGAACACTGCTATCAGGTTTCTCCTAGTCCTTTTTTCCCCCATTAGACTAGACATACCTAATTCCTGTTTTGAGTGGTATGTTTAGTATTACATTCAGTTTAGTTTTTTCCTTGTCAGCCAGCCAGGGAACAATACAGGAGGGGGAGAATCTTTTTTAGCCAGTACAGAATTTTGGGTGATCAACTTGATAAAATTCTGCTCCAATGAGGCCACCATGTCTGCCTTGATTTCTGCAGGACCACTTCTGCCTTTGCACTTCAGAGCCAGCTCTAGTAGTTGTTTCACCTTCTTCTCTGAGAAGTCTCGTTCCACAATTGGACAGCCTTGGCTTTAGCCAGTGACCCTACTGGGAAATGCTTGATCCTTCAGAAGCATACATTAAATCATTGTGGCTGGGAATACAAACTCTCTTTTCATTTTTCATATTTAACAGCATCAGATAGGAAAGATTCCCAGAATCCATTATGAGATAAAATAATTAAACTGTGTTTCATCTAAAGCATTCTTTCATCTTTGAAGTTTGATATTAGTGGGAAAGGACAAAACACATCACAGGGAAGTGTTGCAATTGCTATAAATTGTCCTGCCTCCTCGTTACAAGAGCTGACAAATATTTAAAAAAGAGACTTTGAGCAACCCAAATGCCTGAAAACTTTGGCCATTTTGGAGAAGTACTGAATAATTTAAATACAAAGAAATATTTTCCAGTGCATTCCATTATGCACTTTAGTTAGGGGGTGGGGAAACCCTGTTGGAGACTATTAACTCACTTCCAATGAAGAAGCTTATGATGTTTTGTGTTTGATAGTACTTTCTAATGTACTATTGTCAATTGAAGAAACAGATGGAAATGTGTCACTGATCAAATGCTTCCTGTTCTTGTTTTTAAACAACCACCATCAACAAGTGGACATCTCACTCAGCTGTTGACATTTGATATGTCCCTAAATTTTAAATTAATTTTAATCAATTGAATTGGCAAAAATGTTTTCAATTGTTTATTTTTATTCTTTCCTCCTCAACTGTCTTAGGAAAACATTATATAAAAGGTCTGACAAAATAACAGAATTGGACCATCTGGTTAGAAGCTATGGAGAAAAAAGATCTAAAAGGAAAATTACCTCAGTTTAGCCATATGGGGAAAAAATGGGTAAAGACTTGGAATGTTGCTGACTGCTCCATTCTTAAATCCCCATTTTATCTTCTATCTGATCATACAAACCAGAACAGAACTTGTGCAGCTCTCCCTGTAATTCGCAATGACCATGTTTTGTATGGTCACTGGTTAAAAATGGGTTAGGAAGAAGTTCTGTTTTCCTTATCTTGTTGGCTTGTGCAGATCAGAGAGAACTGGTGGAGAAATCTACAGAGTCAATGTCTGTAGAGATTCTCAGTCATCCAGGTCATGGTTGTCCCAAAGATACTTTTTTCAGGAGGCAACTGGACTTTCTTGTTTTTTCTTTGAAGATATTTCGCTTCTCATCCAAGAAGCTTCTTTAGCTCAGACAGGATGGTGGGGAATGGAAAGATTTATATTCCTTGCAGACATCTGGTAATTTGCATCCTTTTAGAGGGTTGTTGAAGCACTTGGAGGTTTATCTGTGTCCTCAGGGTCAGCTGAGTAGTGCTCCTGGTTCCTGTAGTCTGCAATTTTTTTCTCTGGAAATCCATTCCTACTCCCACACCATTTGAAGAGTGTTCATCCCAAATTGTATAGCTAAAAGTCTGTAGATATTCCCAGTTGCCTCCTGAAAAAAAACACCTTTGGGACAACCATGACCTGGATGACTGAGAATCTCTACAGAGATTCAGTGTCAGGAATCTTGTCTATCTACCTTTCCCCTAAAATAAGACCCTGTCTTATATTTTTTTGAACCCTGAAATAAGCACTTGGCCTTATTGCCATGTGCCCAAAAGCCCGATTGGGCTTATTATCAGGGAATGTCTTATTTTTGGGGAAACAGGGTATTAAAATCTTGTTACAAATTTTGTTGCTGTACTGAGTGATGAGTGAGTCTGTTGAGTCAGATGTGGTTGATTGCAAAATGAAGGAGGAGAATCAAGGCATCTGCACCATTGATTAGTAGTACTTTAATCTCTCTCCTCTTCTCTTCTCTTCTCTTCTCTTCTCTTCTCTTCTCTTCTCTTCTCTTCTCTCTGTCTTCTTTCTTTCTCTCTCTCTCTCTCTCTCTGTCAATGTATTTCCATAAGGATTCAACTAATTTTTGAAATGTTAGGATTATTTTATTGACTTTTTTTTTTCACTATCTGTGGAGATTCTCAGTCATCCAGGTCATAGTCAGTGGTGGGATTCAGCCAATTCACACCACTTTGGGAGACCCAGTTGTTAACTTTCTGAGCAGTTTGGCAAACTGGTGGTTGGAAGAAATCATTAGGGCAGAGAACTGGTTGTTAAATTACTTGAATCCCACCACTGGTCATAGTTGTCGCAAAGGTGCTTTTTCAAAAGGCAACCAGACTGCTTTTTCCTTGAGGAAGATGTTTCACTTCTCATCCAAGAAGCTTCATTGGTTCTGGCAGGATGGTGGGGGCAATGGAAGGATTACTTCTGACAGAATGGGGGTAAGGGTCGAAAGGATCATATTTCTTCTTTGCATTCATCTGGTTCTCAGTACTCTCCCTGAGAGCTTTTGAGATCACTTGGGGGTTTATTTTACACTGTATCCTAAGTGCTGCACAGGATTCATCCAGATTCTCATCCAGATGCCACTAAAATTGACAGACGTGTCTCTTGAAATCTGATCCTGAGTCCTGAATATGTACAGTCAAGACTGGATTGCCTCCACTGTTTTAAAACCACTGGCAAAGCATATAATCCAAAGGAAAAAAAAGTGTTTTTAGTTTCATACACTTTATATGTACATGAGGGGTTTAATCCATCTGAGTCTTTCTTAGCAGTATCATCTCCATCATCAATTAATTTGAGGTTATTTCTGATTGAAGTTAATATTATCATGGGCATCTTGTGTTCAAATGTGAATGTCAGATAAGGTATATTTTACAGATTGGAGCCTTTGTGATTTTCCAGGTTCTTTGTTGTTCTTAGCTTTGTAGAGCTTGGCACTTTTGCACCATTTGTGGGTAGAACGAATCCGAGAGTGAAGTAGGGGATAAAAGAAGATTATTTATTAGGTGTTTGAAGGCAATAGCTTTTAATGATTGGAAGAGAAATGGCACCCATTTAAAAAGAGGAAAAAACGTCAACAGAATCCAGAGTTATATACAAAAAATATGCTCTCCCACAAGCAGAACAGCTAAACTGAAGGGAAACTATCAAGAAGAATCTCATATTAACATTTGGGAGAATGTTCATTATTCAGATCAAATCTAACGAGGTGTTCCTTGACATGGTGAGCTCTGATCTTTCTTTTATTGTGGTACAGAAAACCGAGAGATATAACTAAAAATGAAGAAAGGGAAAAAATCAAAGTGTGAGTATACACATTTCATATGTACTGTCTTGAGTTTCATACAAAACTCAGTGGCTGAATTTTTATTTTCAGTTCCCTAAGAATTCTATTTCTTGCCTGTGCAGCCAGAGGCCATTATAGCAAGCTTACCTCAAACAGTAGATTCCATTCCCTCTTAATGTTCTTAAATATTTTTTTTTCCTGGAATAGCCATCCTTTATTTAGGAATGGGCTGCTGAGGGTTCTCAGGAGTTCAGAGAACCTCTAGCTAACATTCTATGCAGTTTGGAGAACCCCCAAATCCCACTCCTGGCCTGGCCCCACTCACTCATCCCCTCCCTCCCAGGAGTCCCCACGTGGCCCATTTGGATGCAGGTAAGTGCAGGGCAGGCACAGAGTCTCAGGGAAGGCGAAAAATGGGCCTACTGGAAGTTTGGGAAGTTTGGGCCTGTTTCTGGCCTCCAGAGGGCCTCCGGAGCCTGGGGAGGCTGTTTTTGCCCTCCGGAGGCTCAAGGAAAGCATCCAGAGCCCAGGGAGGGCAAAAATGCCCCCCCCCCACCGTGGTGCAGGAGGCCGACTAGGCCACACCCACCATGGCCACGCCCACCCAGCAACTGGGCAGAGAACCCCTTGCTAAAATTTTTGAAGCCCACACCTGCCTTTATTCACTTATTTGTTTGAATCAAGCTTCCAGACAACTTCATTGTTAGATTACTGGACTTCAGATTTGTTGTGTTTAGCTCTTACACAATTTTGGACTTGATTAATAATAATATTCTGTGTAATTAAATCAAATGTAATAGTCACCTCTCCAGGGTAGGCAAGCAAAGTGTTCCTACAGCTTTTCAGAGTTCCTGTTGTTTTAATTAAACTCTGTTTGCAGGTTTAGTTCTTTTATTTCTACCTGTTAATCCTTATTTGGGGAAACAGGTGTGGGCCTGTTCTTATTTTATGGTAACAAAAAGAATATTAAAAAGAAATAAGAGAATATCAATAAATAAAGTACTGCATGTGTGTGAAAACAGGCTCTGACATTGTGGCAGCTTTAGCGAGGCAACTCAATGGACAAGTGATAATAAATTAATTGCCCATAGAGCAATTAATTCATCATTTAATCCCTCCTCTGTGATCAACAGTGACTAATAAAATGAGCTAAATTTGCAAGCAACAATCATTTGTCCATGACATTTATAAAAGGCGGCTTTTCCATGAAGAAACTTTATAGTAAGAACTGATAGCATGAATGATATAGCAATACTAATGTAGAAGTGCCTGTAGGTGCTAATTCTGCTCATTCCTAAATCTGAAATAGGAATTTCTCAGCAACATAAAAGAATTTGTGGTACTATCAACTTCGTTAATTACTAGCTTCAATAGAAGTTTTTTCACCTCATTCCAAAGAAAGCTTATGAAGAGCCCTCTTGAGTAGAAGACAAATCCATTGCTTTCAAGACCTCAGCAGTGAAATCCATCACACTCTTCCCTTTCTTGGTAAACAGAAATTATATACAAAGCACAGAAGAGGAATAAGAAATAAACTATAAGATAAGAAAATACTGCATTCAGTCTTGGTTGCCACAATGTAAAAAGGATGTGGAGACTCTAGAAAGTGTGCAGAGAAGAGCAACAAAGATGATTAGGGGACTGGAAGCTAAAACATATAAATAACAGTTGCTAGAATAGAGAATATCTAGTTTAATGAAAAGAAGGACTAGGGGAGACATAATAGCAGTGTTCCAATATCTCAGGGGCTGCCACAAACAAGAGGGAGTAAAGCTATTCTCCAAAGCACCTGAGGGTAGGACAAGAAGCAATGGGTGGAAACTAATCAAGGAGAGAAGCAACTTAGATTTAAGGAGAAATTTCCTGACAGTTAGAGCAATTAATCAGTGGAACAACTTTCCTCCGTAAGTTGTAAATGCTCCAACACTGGAGGTTTTTAAAAAGTTGTTGGCTAACCTTTTGTCTGAAGTGGTGTAGAATTTCCTGCCTAAGCAGGGGGTTGGACTAGAAGACCTCCAAGGTCCCTTCCAACTCTGTTATTATATTATATTATAAAAAGTGAGGGGTCCTTGGGGCTTTCTGAGATTTGCTGTTTTCCGGTGGACATTTCATTACCCAAACTAGGTAACATCATCAGTGCAAGACTAGCATTTATGATGTTACCTAGTTTGGGTGATGGAACATCTACCAGAAAACAACCAAGTTCAGAGAGCACCAAGGACCCTTCATCTTTGTTTCTGCAGTATCATATCCATCTACCACCGGATACTTTTCTTCTTTAAACTTCTCGGCTCCCCTTTTTTTCCAGAATTTCATCAACTGCACTCAAAACAACTTCCTTAGTCTTCCCTTTCTTCTTGAACTATCTCTTCTTCTGCATATATTTCTTTTGCAGTTTAGTTCTTGTTCATTCTTTGCATATGAACAAACTTCACTCAGGGTAGTTCTTTTATACTACTCACTCACTTTTGTGTTCCATTTACCTTCATTACCCATTTCCTTTTGACTGTATCTTTTCTTGTTTTTACACTGCCAGTTTTAGATATCCCGCTGCTATTGGGCTTACCTTTTACATTACTTTTGATATGTCCAACTCTCATTTCCACATAACAAAGAGGCAGAAATGTGCTCTTATATGTCTGTAGACATTCTCAGTCATCCAGGTCATGGTTGTCCCAGAGTTGCTTTTTCAGGAGGCAACTGGATTTTCTTGTTTTTTTCTTGTCTTTTGAAGATTGTTCACTTCTCATCCAAGAAGCTTCTTCAGCTCTGACAGGATAATGGGGAATGGAATATAACACAATATAATGAATATAATATAATATAATGGAAAGGAAAGGAAAGGAAAGGAATATAAATCCTTCCATTCCCCACTATCCTGTCAGAGCTGAAGAAGCTCCTTGGATGAGAAGTGAAATATCTTCAAAAGAAAAAACAAGAAAGTCCAGTTGCCTCCTGAAAAAGTACCTTTGTGCTCTTACTGTATATGCTGCAATCTTTAAAAAATGGATTTTTAACATCCCTTCCCTGCAACATATGCCGTAGTAATTTTTATGTAAACTGAGATTTCTCCAGAGTGCATTTGATTTAGGGTGCTCTTTCCATAACACATGAATACAGGTAGACCTCGACTAACAACAGTTTGTTTAGTGACTATTCACAGCAGAGGTGGGTTCTACTTACCTTTACTACTGGTTTGCAGCGGGGCCACGCACGTGCGCTTGCTTCGCGCGTGAGCGCTTCTGCGCATGCGGAGAAGCATTTTGATGATGTCAGGGTCAGTGGGCGGGGCCTCCCTCTGGTTTTACTACCAGTTCTATAGAACCGGTGAGAACCAGGGTCAACCCACCACTGATTCACATGTACAACAGAACTGAAAAAAGTGGCCTATGTTCGTTTTTCACACTTGCTAGTGTTTCAGCATCCCCATGGTCACATGATTAAAATTTGGACACTTGGCAACTGGATCGTATTTATGACAGTTGCAGTGTCCTGGGGTCGTGAAATCATCTTTTGCAACTGATAAGCATAGTCAATGGGGAAGGCCATATTCACTTAACAACCATCATACTAACTTAACAACTGTAGTAATTCATTTAATAGCTGTGGCAAGCAAGGTCATAAAATGGAGCAAACCTCACTTAACAAATTGCTCACTTAGCAACAGAAATTTAGGGCTTCCTGTATCTATAGTCAGAATTTACAATATTGACTGAGTTCAAGAATCCAGGATTGGTTCCTTTTGCTGTCTTGTCTTGTCTTGTCTTGTCTTGTCTTGTCTTGTCTTGTCTTGTCTTGTCTTGTCTTGTCCTGTCCTGTCCTGTCCTGTCCTGTCTTGCCCCATCCTGTCCCGTCCCACCCCACCCCACCCATCCCATCCCATCCCATCCCATCCATCCCTTTATTTATTTATTTATTTACTTATTTACCATATTTTTTTGGAGTATAAGATGCACTTTTTTCCCTCCTAAAAGAGGCTGAAAATTTGGGTGTGTCTTATACTCCGAATGTAACTCTGTGCGGTGCCCAAAATGGCTACCTGGAACAGCTGTGCCTTCTCTTACCCCTTCTGCGCTTTGCTTGCTTTAGTCACTGGAGCTCCCTCTGAGGATCAGCTGTGCTTTTGAAACTGTTTTTCAGCCCCAATGCGAGTGAAGTGATCTTCCCTGCTTTGCCTGCTTTTCCAATTGCTGCTCTCTCTGACAATCAGCTGTGCTTTAGCAGCACAGCCCCAACCAGCCCCAACCTCAAAACCAACAAGCGTACTAATGTGCTGGGACTAGCCAGATGAATACCTGGTAGGCAGAATTCCCCCCCCCACTATTTTCCTCCCCAAAAACTAAGGTGCGTCTTATACTCCCAAAAATTTATTTATTTATTTATTTATTTTATTATATTTCTATACCGCCCTTCTCCTGCGGGACTCAGGGCGGTGTACAGCCAGGATAAAACATAGCATATAAAATTTAAAAACATTTAAAAAAACAATTAAATAATTTTGGCCCGAATTTAAAACAACCCAATTAAAACCAAAATTTGATGAAAAACTAAGAGGATGGGATCAAGCCAGCCCAGCTAGATGGAACAAGTGTGTCTTCAGGACCCGACGAAAAGTCCAGAGGTCTGATATCATGCGTATCTCAGGGGGCAGGTCATTCCAGAGGGCAGGCGCTGCCACAGAGAAGGCTCTCCCCCTGGGGGTCGCCAGCCGGCACTGCCTGGCCGACGGCACCCTGAGGAGGCCCTCTCTGTGTGAACGAACCGGTCAGTGGGAGGCTATCAGCGGCAGAAGGTGGTCTCGCAAATATCCCGGCCCTAAGCCATGGAGCGCTTTAAAGGTGGTCACCAACGCCTTGAAGCGCACCCGGAAGACCACAGGAAGCCAGTGCAGCTCGCGCAGGAGAGGTGTTATATGTGAGCGCCCCATCGCTCCCATAATCCCCCACGCGGCCACATTCTGGACCAACTGCAGCCTCCGGGTACACCCCAAGGGGAGCCCCATGTAGAGAGCATTGCAGTAGTCCAGGCGGGATTGCAGTAGTCCAGGCGGAAAAATATGGTACTTGTTTATTATATATGTCTCCCATTTTGCTATCCCTCTTTTGTGATACTTTCTCATTCCACTCCTATTATTATTTTTACTGTATACTATTGTGAATACATGGGCTGGGCTGGTGGCAGTGGTAGCGAAGGTGGGGAATCAGTGCTTGTATGTTTCAGTAATCTTCCTATATCGGCCTCCTCTCTGAAATAATTCCAGAACCACCTTCTGACAAATGAAATATGGGAAAGGGATGTTTTCTCAATGGAACTATAGGATTGATTACCCATGATGGTTACATTTGAAAAATAACTGGGCAAATCGGCTTGACCTTTGTCTGGAACTTTTCATTTTTCACATGTCTCCATAAAATGTCAGGTCTGTGCTTCTCCCACTGATTTCAGAGATGTTTCACCAGGACTTTGAGCTCTGAATCATCCTCCTCCATGCCAACCATCTGCTTGGTCTGCCCCCTCAGAATCTGAAATTAGATGACGGAGGGAAGGGCAGGGCTGGTTTTTCAAGTGTGTCCATTAATGTTTGTCAAGGAAATCTGGGTGGCAAATTTTCCATTTGCAATCTTGGACTATTAAAGCTGGCAAAGGAGAGGATTTGAAAGGAGGGAACAGAAGAAAAAAGTCTGGAAGAAGAAATGAAGGAAGGGTAGGAGAGAGAAGAAATGGTTGGAGAGAAATGAAAACAGTGACATGATAGTGGAACAAAAGGAATACAGGTAGTCCTCAACTTACAACCATTTGTTTAGTGACCAAAGTTACTACAACATTGAAAAACTGACTTATAGCCATTTTTCATACTTCTGACCATTGCAGCATCACCAATGTCACATGATCAAAATTTATGATAGTTGCAGTGTCCTGGGTCATGTGATCCCCTTTTGCAACCTTCTGATAAGAAAAGTGAATGGGGAAGCCAGATTCTCTTAACAACTGTGCTACTAATTTAACAACTGCAGTGATTCATTTAGCAACTGTAGCAAGAAAGGTTGCAAAATGGGGCAAATCTCACTTAAGAACTTCTCACTTAACTACAGAAACTTGGGGATCAACTGTGGTCATATTCAACAAGTCCATATCTGATCCTTATGAGATTTCATTGTATTCCAGAAGCACCTGAAAGCCAGTAGAAGAAGCCGTACTACACCAGATAACAATAACAATAGCACTTATATACCACTTCACAGTGCTTTACAGCCCTCTCTAAGCAGTTTGCAGAGTCAGCATATTGCCCCCAACAATCTGGCTCCTTATTTTACCAACTCAGAAGAATGGAAGACTGAGTCAACCTTGAGCCGGTCAGGATCGAATTCCTGGAGTGAGCAGAGCAGTGAGTTACTATAGCTCGCAGTACTGTATTCTAACCACTGCACCACTGCAGCAAAGAATATTGAGTCAAATATTTTATTCTCCATCCCAGTCTAGACCCATACTTCCAGAAAACATCAAGTAGAGCCTGAAGGCAGCCAATGATCTTTCTTGGTCTTGTTCTCCTGTGCCTAACATTCAGAAGTAAACTGCCTCTGAACAGAGAAACTTAGTTTAGCTATCGTTGCTAAGAAACAATGCTATTACTATTACTATTGATCAAGTTATTCCTTATGATTTTGTCTGCTCTCTCTCTTTTTTTTTTAAAGTATATTAGCAGCTTTTCCTAGCATAAACACAAAATGTCAGGGAAAACTACACATCTTGAATTATTAGTTGTCATCCAACTGATAAAAGCTTTGATTGTCAAACTAGGGAAATTAATAAACATGTGGTAGACCTAGCTGTACCCTATAGAACAGGGTGAAGAACCTGTGGTTTTCCAGATGTTGCTAAACGGCAACTCCCAGAAATATCAAACTGTACAGATGACATGGAGGAATGTTGGGAATTGTAGTTTAGCAACATCTGGCAAGTCACAGTTCCCAAGGCAAAACGTACGTAAACAAACCAGACAACATCAACAACTCAATACCTCTTACTTGAGTGCCTTAAGAAATAATAAATAAATTGAACCAAGGACATCGCTGTCTGATTCTCTGTACAATCTAATTTGCTCATTGGATTTAGGGTGTTTCAATGAATTGTTTTATTCTAGCAACAAGAGAGAGAGGGAGGGGAGGGAGGGAGGGAGGGAGGAAGGAAGGAAAGAAGAAAAGATAAAAGAGAGGAAGGAAGGAAAGAAGGAAGGAAGGAAAGAAGAAAGAAGATAAAAGAGAGGAAGGATGGAAGGAACGAAGGAAAAGAGAAAGAGAGAGAGAGAGAGAGAGAGAGAGAGAGAGAGAGAGAGAGAGGAAAAGAGAAAAGCAAATGCTGTAAGCACAATACACCAAATGCCGGGCTTTTCTTTAATGCTTTGCTAGCTTTTTGTTAATAGTCCCACAGGGTGCAGTGAGTCAATACTAACCCAATAAAATCAATAATGATAAACAAGAGTCAGCGTTCTAATAAAAAAATGTACACTTTAAAGAAGCTGTTTCTGTATTAAGACACCCACAGCAGCCTGATCCTTTTTGTTAGGCAGGCTGATTTTTTCCTCAAATGTTGCATCTGTATGAACAGCATATAGGAGTGGCTCTGAATAAGATTTGGGGAGGTTAATAGTTTTTTTTTTAAAAAAATGATTTAGTGGATTGATTGCTTCTTTAACAATGTTTGCATACTTGCTTTGCAGACTTTTGTTATGTTATGTTAAACTTTTAGGGGTCAGTTCTCACTTCTCTTATCAGTGGTTAGTTTATACTAGACAAAAAAAGTAATTGGGGCTCAAGCTTGCAATAATTAGTTTAAAGCAGACAAATCATAAACCAGATCTTCATGTATCAATGTCATACTCAAAAAGCAGGGGCAGCAATTTTAGTGACATAAAGTGAGCATTGATTTGATATTTGAGAACTGCTAGAAAACAATTATACAAAAGCTAAAAAGTAAGTGAATATAAATACAAATAGTCCTTGATTTACAACCATGATTTAGCCTGGCAGTTATGGTTGTAATTCATAAAGTGACTGGATCCATTTTGTTCAATCTTTTTTGTGGAAGTTGTTCAATGAATACTGCAGTCATTAAGTGACTGCCGTGGTCTTTAAATGGACACCATGGTTGTTAAGCAAACCCATTGTTTGCTATGGGCTGGGTTTTGCCAGAAACCGGAAGTGAATGCTTGTTTCTGGACAAAATCATCATAAATCATGGTCCTAAGACCACAGGGTGCGGTGAACAGCTGTAAATGTGAGTTGGTTATCAAATACCCAAAATATTCAGATCTGCTTACCTTTGAACAGTTGCTAACAGGGTATACATATATATCAATTGGCACATGGTATGTGTATATTTTTTTTTGTGTGTGTGTGTGTGTATTATACCACACACACACACACTCCACACACACACACACACACACACAGCCACATGAAATATTGAAGATTCAGTGATGAAGTACAATAATATAATAAATATAGTCAAACATCAGTAATTTTATATTAAAATATAAGTAAATGAATCAAAATGTTCAACTACAAGGAAGACCAATAGCACATATGGAAGCACCAACCCAGGCAACGTGGGAGATACAGTTGGGTTCTTATCAGATAAAAGGAGCAACAAATAGAAGTTGATCTCTCTCTCTCTCTCTCTCTCTCTCTCCCCAGAAATGCAGAGGGGGTAGAGAGATCAACTTCTGTTTGTTAAAAAATAAAGATCATGATGGAGGGGATTCTGATTAAAGATTAAAGAGAATGATGGAGGGGAATCTGTATCAGCTGCACCCTCACTACTCCTAAGGGTAAATGTGATATTACTATCACCTTGCTGTTCCATCTCACATAAGGAAGCCAAGATGAGCAGCTGGAAAAGGTTATCTGACATATGACATTCCTTGGGTCACCCCAGTATGAAATGATGAATTATAGTTCAAGACATCTTTGTTTTGTTTTCTGGTTTGGACAGCAACAGTCCAAAAGCTCTAAGAGACAACTTTTAATTTTCTCTGCTGAACAAGACTGTTTTCTCCACAGGAAGAGGTCATCCCTTTTTATAATAGAGGTTTGCAAGAATGTCCTTCTAATGAGGAAGTTGTCCTCATCTCATTATCTTATAGAGACAATTCATGACACCTAGTTTAAAAACAACAAAAAGAAGAAGATAAATGGGAAGTTGTTCACTGCTCTGAGAACTCCATACCAGGTTTACTATCTAGTAACTAGGAGTGACCGTAGTGGAATGTAGTCTGGATTCCCAAGAGTGAGGGGTTGCATTCCAGAGAACCAAAAGGCAACAAAGTTTAGATAGCTTGGTTGGGAGAAAGAAGAGCAAGGTAACTCCTCCCTACAAATTCTCAGAATATATCTTTCATGATACAAGTAGTTGCTTTAGCTGGCAAGATTTCTGTCTGTAGATGAGGACAGAAGACAGTTTCTGGACACTGCTCAGAAGTAATTCTATGTGTCTTTGTTGGTTCTTGGGGCCTGACAGATAGGCTTGCTGAGGAGAAAGGTAACTTTATCTTGGTATTTGGCCAACATGGACCTCTGCCAACAGTGGGCTCCAGGAGATCAAAGCATAGCTCAAAAAGCAGAAAAAGGTCAACCACCACAGGTGGCAAACTATCTGGTGCAACAGTAGAAGGTGAGGATATGAGATAAAAGAGGAACTGAACTTAGTGCACATACTCTTCTATTCAACACGGTCATCATAATCAAACACTGAACTTTACTAAGCCCATTTCCAGTTGAAGGGCCATTCCTGCAGAAATTGTTCTGTTTGAGGAACTTTTATTTGCACTCTTTAGAAGCTTATTGAAGCGAGGCTTGCTTCAGTCTTTTGAGGATTCCCTCTGCTCCACCATTTCTCCCAAGCTGATGTCCTAATGGCTGACATCTAAATATAGCTGCCAGAACTATGTTGCTAAACTTAATGATTCCATTCTTTTTAGATTAGAATCAGGAGCATATTGGCTGAGGTTGCTGTAGATTGTTGGAACCACCAACCCATGCATTCTCATTACTCCTTCACACGTTGGTAGATGAAACCAAGATCAGGATGTTGTCTAGGTTTATTGTTACATAATGATAAAGGTTACAGATGTGTATGGACATATGGAGAAATAGACATTTAGATTTTAGGGGAGTTAAAAAAAACAGTTAAAGTATTAATTAGTCACATTCACATTTAATATAATCATAATAGGTGGGTAAAGGACATGTGCTAAACATCACAGTGAAGTTTCACAAATGAACCAATAGATGCCTGCATTAATAATGCAATTGTATTTGCCATTGAAAGTCCCATGCTTTCTGGAGCAGAAAATCACAAACCTGTATACTGGGCAGCTTCACGTAGATGTTCATTTCCTTTTGTGTGCTACAGATTTTTTTTTTTTTAAAATCCTTAGGAAAAATCCCAAGAGCAGCAAAAGAAGAAATCAGAACATTCCATAGATTTACTCCAACATGTGACCATGTTGCAAATATGGGGAAGTCTTTGTAGGGTTATAACAACCTTTCTGCTTTTAGTAAAAAAAAAAAAATCCACTCAGTGAGGAAGAGGTGTGTGTTACTCTGCTCCCAGCTACTTCAAACAAAAGAGAATTGCATCAAAAATGCAAATAGAGATAACACACTGAAATACTTTCATTTACAAAAAACCTTGCATGCAATCCTTCTGACAATCCTTCCAAGATGTTTATATCACCACAGGGATAAAAAGCTGTTTGGGGCATATTTATAGATGCATGAGATTCACGCTTCCGATTGGAGAGAAAGACAGTTACGTGCTTATGAGATGAATTACATTGATGTCTGTTATAAATCCCTAACATAGCTCATGAGATCAATTAAGATGTTCAAGCAACTACAAAAAGGATGATTGAGGCAAATGGTAACATCAGGATGACCATATGGTAGGGGAAGCTAGAACTGTTTAGGCATAAAACAAGAGCCATCAGAATTCCACCAACAGCCACGCGGAGAACAAGCAGGAATGGGGAAAACGAGGTAGCCAAGAGTAACACAAGGGTAGAACAGCATGGAAGGGAGAGTGATAGACACACAATAACAAGGAAACGTAATTCCTTCTTTCCTGCATGAACTCAGGAGGGAAGGAAACTTGCAGTGGTCAACAGTTTCCAAAGTCAGCAATGATTTAACCACAGTTTGGCCGAGAAAACCTAAGAAAGGAGGATACTTGAGCACAGCAATTGACTATCTAATCACATTGACGTCCACAGAGGCACATCTTCATATGCTGGAATCATTATCATAAAGTCACACAAAGTTCAAGCATGTATTGTTAAACCTTGCCAAGCAAAAGGAAAAAAAAAAGGCTCCAATTACCTGGCCCATCTCACTAGATTTTTTTTTTTAACATGTCCAGATTTATATACTGGTCTTCAACGATTCAGGAAAGTTGAATGAAAAAGCCTTCTGTCCTCTATTCCCCCATGCCCATCCCCCATAACCACAATCCAGTAAGGTAGATTGAGCCAAAATATTAGGATTGATCTTCATCCACAGGGATCCTGTAGCTAAGGATAGGCTTGTATTTAACCACTACATTGTCCAGATGCTGTGTTTACCTCCATTTCTTTCTCCTTCCTTCCAGTGGTGAAATTCAAATTTTTTTTACTACTGGTTCTGTGGGCATGGCTTGGTGGGTGTGGTTTGGTGGCTGTGGCAGGGGAAGGATACTGCAAAATCTCCACTCCCACCCCACTCCAGGGGAAGGATACTGCAAAATCCCTATTCCCTTCCCACTCCTGGGGGAAGGATATTGCAAAATCCCCATTCCCACCCCACTGTGGGACCAGCCAGAGGTGGTATTTGCCGGTTCTCCGAAGTACACAAATTTTCTGCTACCGGTTCTCCAGAACCTGTCAGAACCTGATGGATTTCACCCCTGCTGCCTTCCCTTTTCTGATCACTCACTACTGATTTGCTGGGTGGGGGGGTGGAGGGGTTAAGCTTCACTTTTTTATCAGCAGTCCTGCATTTGTGGATCTTGTCAGGACCATAGATTAAATGTAGCCTTCTCAAATAATTTCATGGATAAAGACAGGGGTGAAATCCAGCAGATTCTGACAGGTTCTGGAGAATCGGTAGTGGAAATTTTGAGTAGTTCGGAGTACCAGCAAATACCACCTCTGGCTGGCCCCAGAGTGGGGTGGGAATAGAGATTTTGCAATATCCTTCCCCCAGGGGTGGGGTGAGAAAGGGGATTTTGCAGTATCCTTCCCCTGCCACACCCACCAGGCCACACCATGCCCACCAAGCCATGCCCACAGAACCGGTAGTAAAAAAAAATGAATTCCACCACTGGAAAAAGATGAATGAATACAGTAACCCAAAGTGAGGAGCAGTGAAAAATCAGAACATTGATCCTTTAAAAAGGTTAAAAAGTGCTGCCACTACAATATATATCCCAATGTTAAAGGTAAGGATCTCTCTATTTTAGTTCTCTCTGTTTTATATATAAACTATATAAAATATATATCCAAGTGAACTTTCAAAGGAGAACATCTAAGATAAAAAGAGTCAAATATACGTGTCCCAGGATAATGTTGCAGGATCCAATCTGGGTTGGTACCGGGATCAGAGGTTTAGTCTTCCAAACTTTCAGACATGTGCTGGAGCCCATTCTTGGAGAACTTCTCTCTCACTAGAATGTAATAGAGAGAATTCCCTGAGAATGGACTCCAGCACAAGTCCGAAAGCTCAGTTTTAAAGGTAAAGGTTTTCCCTGTCCACTTGTGTCCAATACTCGGGAGCAGTGCTCATCTCCATTTCTTAGCCAATAGAGCCAGCATTGTCTGAAGACATGTTGTGGTCATGTGGCCAGCATGACTATATGCTGAGGGTCATTGAATGCTTTTACCTTCTCACTAAAATGATACCTATTTACCTACTTGCATTTTCAGGCTTTCAAACGGCTAGGTAGGCAAGAGCTGGGATAAGAACGGGAGCTCACCCTGTCAAATGGCACTCAGCTCTTGAACACGGGCTGCCAGCTTTCCAGCTGACTAGCTCAGTGTCTTTAAACTATTGATCTTATCACTCCCTCCTAATCATATTTGGACAAGGCATATTTACTTGTTTGCCCCAGCTTTTATTTCCCTTTGGTGCCGTAATTGGAGACATTATAGTCTGATAGTCTCCCTGGGTAGAGTTCGATCTTCTGCATGTTCTCCTAATGTTTAGGAAAAGGCTAGATGCAGTGGGTAGCTTTCAATTCAATCTGAATGTCCATTGTAATACTGTTGTTGAGATTGGCATTGTGTCTTGTAAAACTGAAGGCATGCTTACTTTCTATATTACTTTTCCACTTAATAAGCTCATAAGGCATTTCCATTTAATATTCAGAGTCAGAAGCAGGTCCACAGGGAGTGTCTTCATATGAACATATGGACTTGCTCCTTCCATCCTAGTCCAACATTTCCCACTTTAGATCAAGAGCACACAGTGGCAGTATGAAAGCAAATATTTGCATCATGTATTCATGGCTTGAGTCCTCGGCCCCTGAAATGGTTGTCTCTCTCACATAAGGCAATCGTCTGCTAGCAGGAACAGTTATATTTTTCTCTGTCATGCAGTTAGGGGAGAAATTAATTACCTAGTCCATGGCAAGATTTAAGACACTTATGCTCCAGATTGCCCATTGCGTCATTATTGTAAGTCATCAACGCTGTTGGAAACAGTGGCCTGTACTCAACTTACCTCATATGGGGTTGTACTATCAGGTGATAACAGCACTATTAATTCATGTCACCACTGCATTAAGCCTAAAAAGTCTTTCATTTACTATGGTGCTTCCGAGCAGCCAAATTGCACATTTAATTGAGCCTCAACTTATACAGCAACCCATGCCTAATAAGAACAACAAAATCCTGCACAGTCAAATAACCACCTTTTGAAAATTCTAGCTACAGTATGAGTAAGGGAGTGCAAAGTGTTAGCGGCAATCTGTATTTTTATAGGAAAGTCTCCATGTTTTAGTAGCCCATATTCACATGCCTTTAGCTATGACTTTAAATATAGTACTCCAGAATGTATTTTGTATTTGTATTTGTATTTATTAAACTTCTATACCGCCCTTCTCCCGAAGGACTCAGGGCTGTGTACAGCCATATTAAAACAAACATATACTCACAAAATTTAAAAAACAATTTAAAATAAATATATAAATTTGGCCCTTATGTTAAAAGCTACAAACACCCAATTTAAAATTCATTTTCTAAACCAGCCCGGCCTGTTGGAACAAAAGAGTCTTAAGGGCACGGCGAAAGGTACGTAGGTCGGGGATCATGCGAACCTCCAGGGGCAGTTCATTCCAGAGGCAGGTGCCCCCACAGAGAAGGCTCTCCCCCTGGGTGTCGCCAGTTGACATTGTTTGGCCAACGGCATCCTGAGGAGTCCCTCTCTGTGGGAGCGTATTGGCTGGTGGGAGGCTATCGGTGGCAGAAGGTGATCTCATATATACCCAGGTCCTAAGCCGTGGAGCACTTTAAAGATGGTGACCAGCATGTTGAATCAGCACCTTGAATGTAATACTGCAATCTTCTAGAAAGAGCGTAACTCCAAATAACCTAATAAGATTACCCAATTTGAGGGGCGAAATATTAGTTCAGCAACTCCTCCAAACTTTTTTGTATAGAAAGAGAAATACTCCAACTAGTTCTTAAAGGTTGGAACTCCTTGAATTCAACTACAGAATCACTAGTAAAATAAGTCAGTGGATGAGTTTCCTCCTCACATTCCTTCCTGGAATTCCACTGAAACATGGGATCCAGGGAGACTGTACACTCCTGGGAGAAATGACAAATTTTGTAAGCCCTGCTACAAAATTTTGCAGCACATCAGTTTCATTTCCAGAAATTTATCAGATAAGATGTACTGTACATAACAAATTTTGGGGTCGGCTAGTTAATCTGCCTAAAAGGGGGACAATATTTTCTTAGCAGGATAATTTATTTCTCTAATTTATATGCCATCAGAATCTAGAGACACCTGGTGGCTTACCGTGATAAAAATATAAAGCAACACAGATAAGAACAGTGTAAACATATACAACAGATCAAATCAACTGTCACCATAATTTTAACTATCAGTTAGCATCTGTCAGAATAAAGCAACATCGGCTTTCAAAGACCCTGAAGAAAAACTCTATGCAGGCAGCTTTAGAAAATGAAGTCAAGCCTGTCACTGAGATAATTGTGATTAACGAAGAGGGAGGTTACTTCATAGGTAGGGGCTGTGACGAAAAAGTATCATCCTCTGGATGCTAACTCAGACTATATGGTTCTCCTATCCAGATCAAGTATTCTGAATGAGTTGGTCCCACCAGAAGAAAGTGATATTATATTGTATGTACCCCAGGGGCAATCCTTTTAAAGGTGAAAAACAAGACTTGGAATTGTATCTGGAAGAGTACTAATGTGGTGCCCTCAATATAGTTGTAGCCTATGATTATGTCTGTTCTTGATGCCAGGAAAGCTGCACTGGGTAAATATTTGTCTCAGATCTTTTTGCAAATGGATATTTAAGGCACACCATCTAATCACCATCTTAATTTGGGAAACTCCTTTTGTCCACACAACCTCTGAGGCAAACCTGTAAGTTAAAAACTATTCTTGTGTGACCACCCTGCTTATATCATAGAATTTCAGAGTATGGAAGAGTTCAGAGAATAAAATCTTCCATTGGTAATTCTTCTAAGAAGGAAGGGAGGGAGGGAGGGAGGGAGGGAAGGAAAGGAAAGGAAAGGAAAGGAAAGGAAAGGGAAGGGAAGGGGAAGGGGAAGAGGAAGAGGAAGAGGAAGAGGAAGAGGAAGGGAAAGGAAAGAAGGAAAGGAAAGGAAAGGAAAGGAAAGGAAAGGAAAGGAAAGGAAAGGAAAGGAAAGGAAAGGAAAGGAAGGGAAAGGAAAGGAGTGAAATAACTACAGTATTAGAGCTATTGTCTGGTCCATTTGGAATGATGCTTAAAGTACAGTCATTAGATGTTCATTCAGGATTACATCCTTTAAAATTGTTTAAATTCATCATAACTTGGCATAAATTGATTTCTTTCATAACACAGAGCAGATAACTTTACCTATATTGTACAATTCTGTAAAAATGAAGATGTTCACCAATTTCTTCTGCATCAGAAGCATGCAGTTTCTTTCAGGTACAAATCACACTTGCTTTTTTTTTCTTCAACAACCACCTGGTTCATATTATTACTTCTGTAGTTTGTAAACATCCTCCTTTGATACATGATCAATTACTGTGTTATAATCATTTTGAAGTTGAAGAACAGCTATAGGCAGCTTGAGGTTATAGGTTACAAATTCTATTCAGGAGTGGGGATAAAATCCCAATTTTTAATTTGAGATTCTGGGATGATCTATACCTGCACATACATGACTTGGTTGATACCGAAGCTTGACACGTTAATACGTAAGCTGTTTAATTCAAAAACCTACCCTTGAGGTGATGTGAACATTTATAGCCATGTCACAAGAACTAGGTTGTCTGATAATTAAACATCAAGTGAGAACCGCTTGATAAATATTTACCTATGAAGCAGTCTCATTTCAGAAAATGACAGCTGGTGGACATGAGTTTCTTTAACAGATTCATTAGCCACATGCAAGTAATCCTAAAATTACAACTATTTGGTTAGTGACCATACAAAATTGCAATAGCACTGCAAAAAAAAAAGTCTTATGACTTGTCCTTATACTTACAACTGTCACATCATCCCTATGGTGACATGATCAAAATTTGAGTGCTAGGCAACTAGCATTTATTTACAATGGTTGCAATGTCCCAAGGGCCTGTGATCTCCCTCTGTGACCTCCCAATTGGCTTCCAACAAGCAAAGTCAAAGGGGAAATCTAAATTCACTTAATGATTGTGTGTTTCACTTAATAGGTAAGTGACTTGCTTAACAACGATGGCAAGAAAGGTTGTAAAATTGGGTATGACCCATTTACCCATCCCCTTGCTGAGTAACAGAAAGTCTGGTCCCAATTCTGGTCATAAGTCAAGGATTCCCTGTACTCAGAGAAAAAAAAAACAGAAAGTCCAGTTGCCTCTTAAAAAAGCACTTTTGGGACAACTGGGATGACCAAGAATCTCCATAGACATCAAGGATTCCCTGTACTCAGAGTATTAGAGCTTCATGTCTTCTCTTGGCTTTACATTAAACAAAAATATATTTTTAATGCAGAATCTATTGAACAAAGTCACAAACATTCCCAGTTCAGTCTTCCCAGCCAATATGTGCAAAATGAGTGAAGATAAGCTGATATATTTATAATTCTGCTATGCATTTAACTAGAATGTAGTTTAGCAATTCCTGAATTGAACTACCTCATTGCCTCCTTCGCTCCCTTAGCAAAGCTGCTCAACATTACTGAGTGGAAAGGAATTGTAGAATTCTGGGTTTGTGTATTTGTGACTGAATGAGGAGAGTGGATGTGAAAAAATGCACGCCAGATAATTGTACATATGAATAAGTGTACTATAATGCCCATGGTATTGTGGGGGGGGGGGATACCCATTTAGACATTTGGTTGGCTGCTGTGGGAAAAGACCTTCCATGTTATAAACTTGCATGACTGGTAATGTTGCTGTCTTGAAAAATACAAGCACCAATCTTCAGCATATTATAAGGTCTTGTTTGAATAACTGCACAAAAATCTGAATTTCTACCTTTGCTGGGGAAGTGTGTATATGGAGGAAACCTACATTTTTCTTCAAAGAGAATGTCATATGATTGTATATAAGTGTGTATGCACTCACACATACGAAATGCAGTCTGTGCTGCACATGTCCATGAACTACTTATGTTCATCTAATTAATTGCCTGCTCGACGAAGGTTGAAGATGCCCTGCATTATAGTTTAAAGTTGGCTTTTACAACACATCCTTGCTGTCATAAAGCTCCCCCCCCACCTCCTCTAAAATACAAAATGACAGTAGGACTTGGAGGGGAATGCCATTTGTGTGTGGATCTCAGTTCTTGCAAAAGGGCTAGAGGGTCTTCCTTGTCCCATATGACATAGATCAAGTGTACAAGGACAACAGAGCCCAGAAGCAGGTTGCTTGTAGCGATTGCTGGGGCTGAGTTCCAAATATCAGATTATGCAGAGACTCGGGAAGAACAGGCTATATGCAGCCATATATATATATCCATGCTATTTGGCCCAGTCATTTCTCTTCTTATTAATCAACTTGACATCTTATGATTATCTCCTTGTTGCAAATGCAAATTTCTGCCTTTGCAGACAGGTCGGGCCAATATTTTGCCTCTCTGGAAAAAGGGGAAAAAAACAAGCAATGGTTACATAGGCTAAAATATAAAGGTATATAGAACGTATCTAGGTTTCAGTTGGTAGAGTTCTTGCTACATGAAACCGTAGGTCAGGATCACAGATGCAAAGAGTTGCTCCTTTTGACACAGGGTCTAGCAAAGCTGGATGCTTCTATCTGTCCAACTTACATTCTTAATTAATCAATTTGGTCACATGAATGGATCTGACCAAGAGCATAAATGATAAGAGAGAAATGATGCTTGATCCTTTGCAATTTAAGCACGGTTGATGGAAGGGCAGCTATCATGATTGCATACTAAGCAAGGCATAATACGCCACTCTGCTTTCGGGAAAACTTAACTTGAAGATAAGTCATCTATCTACTGGATCAGACATTAGCCCTGTACTCCCACTTAAAACCACTCATTTCTCCTCCGAAAGATGCCCACTTGGCTTCATAAATGCCAGCTACTTTTTCACTCCTTTCAACTTCAGTGCAGATTTTATTAAGAGAATGAGCGAGATACTTTCAGATCAACAGCATACCCTGGCAACTACCATACAGTACATGAACAATCCTTTGAAAGGAAGCATTTATTAAAACTACAAACACCATGTTTTAGTGCAGGGGGCAGCAACACTACTAATGGGGTCTCCTGGAGCTGCCTATTCACCAAACAAGACTGATTTGTTATCATGTCTTTGCAAATGTCAGATGTCAGGTTTTTTCCCCCCTCACATTCTGGTCTCCACGATGCAAAAAGGATGCTGAGACCCTAAAAAGTATATGCAGAGAAGAGCAACAAAGATGATAAAGGGTTTGGAGACTAAATTGTATGATGAACAGTTGAGGGAGCTATCCTATTGAAGAGCAGGATTGGAGGAGGACACATGATAACTGTCTTTCAGCACTTGAGGGGCTGTCACAGGGAAGAGGGGATTGATTTATCTTCCAAAGCACCTGAGGACAGGACAAGAAGTAATGGGCGGAAGCTTATTAAAGAAAACTCCAAACTAAAAATAAGGAAAAATTTTCTGACAGTGAGAAATATCAGTCAATGAAAGAGCTTGCCTCTAAGAATTGTGATGAATGCTCCATCACTGAGGGTTTTCAAAAATAGGCAAACGTTTGATTTTATTTATTTATTTATTTTTAAATTTGTATACCGCCCTTCTCCCTGAGGACTCAGGGCGGTGAACAGCCAAGTAAAAGCATAATCTACAAACATTAAAATACAATTAAAAAGATATATATAAATTTGGCCCCATGATTAAAAACAATAACAAACAATTAAAAACATTTTAAAAAGTGTTAGGCCAGCCCGGCTTGCTGGAAAAAGAAGGTTTTAAGGGCACGGCGGAAGGCACCGAGGTCTTGGATTCTCCTTATCTCTGGGGGCAGCTGATTCCAGAGAGTAGGTGCCCCCACAGAGAAGGCCCTTCCCCTGGGGGTCACCAGCCTACATTGTTTGGCTGATGGCACCCTGAGGAGGCCCTCTCTGTGGGAGCGCACAGGTCAATGGGAGGCCGTCGGTAGCAGCAGGCGGTCTCGAAGATAACTAGGTCCTATGCCATGGATTGGGATGCTATTGGTATAAGGTGTCCTGCCTTGAACAGGGGTTGGACTAAAAGACCTCTGAGGTCCTTCCAGCCCTATGATTCTAAGTTCTAATGTCCTAATATCAGCCACATCCTTGACTTTGTTTTTAACAAGACCTCTTGTACCTGCAGTGGTTTTAGACTTTGCTTTCCAAGAGACATCATCTCAGGCAAAGTTTCCAGAAGCCTACATTTAGCAAGAAGAACAGAAGCCACTCTAGCTGCTCAAAGTGAGCCATCAGAAATACCTGGAGTACCCCATTTCCACAATAGGGACATAGTCACCTCTGATTTCTTCTCATTCTGGGTCCAATGTCACAGTTATCTGAAAAATTGACAATTCTCAGAAATACTCTTACTCACACATGTAGTGTTCTGTCAAACATTCAATTGCTAAGTAGCTGAGATGCTGAAGAGGAAAGATGTTCCTCTTCAGGGAGAAAGGCAGGGTGAAATTTACTTATCTTCCCAAACGGTTCAGAAGAGAACGTGCCACGTGCAGATGCTGGCTTCGCTCATGTGCGCACGCATCACATGTGTGCATGGACCCTCTGCACATGCGCAAACCCTTCTGTGCATGCACAGAGGGTAAAAAACAGGTTACTTCCTGGTTAAAACTGTTGTGACCCAGGCCCAAGTCAGTGGTAGGAAAATCGGTCAGTGAAAAAACAAACAAACTTTATTCAAACAGCTGAGAATTACTTCGTTCCCAGCATCATTCAACTAAATTAAAGCAAATTCCTCCCAACACAAATTCCTCAGTCCTATCGCAAACCTTGTCCAATTAGGCAAACTGCCAAAGGCCTTTCTTGGCAAGCGTTCAGAAGTCACAGATACAAAAATAAATACAAGACGAAGAAGAAGACGAAGCTACCGATGTTGTTTTCCAGCAAAGCCCAAACGCCGTTGCTGGTCTGTTTTAAGCCTTATGGGAGGGGCCAATCATCTCTTGGCCCTACTCCCGAGTTGTCCTCTTTGCTTGAGCTGCTCTTGCCTTCTGGCAGCTCTTCTCATGTGTGCATTAGGAACAGGCTCCTCCTGTTCCTCTGCCTCACTCCTATCAGTCTCTGGAGGCTCTGGAGTCCGCACCTCACTCCCCGATGGCCCTGGCCCCATCTCTGCCTCTGACGTCGAGCCTTCATCTGGTCCTTCCCCAGCCTCCAGGACTGGCCCATGTTCTTCCTCAGCCTCATCGCTGTCCGACTCCGCTGCCAGCTCCGCAGGCTGCTGGCAGACCATAACAAAAAACAGGAAGTAAGGACAACCGGGTGGGTGGGCGGAGCCTCGCGCCACCATCGCTACCGGTTCTCCAAACCACCGGCCGCCATCGCTACCAGTTCGGCTGAATCGAGAGCATTTCACCCCTGGAGAAGGGTATCCCTGAAGTTCAAGGTAAATGAAATCTCTTTTTTTTCATTATATCTCAGCCTGGCACAGCTTCATGCTAAAAGTCATGGCAATGTTCTCTTGCCAAATGGAAGGATCATTAAGAAGAGAACTAAATGAAATGCAGAGATCAAGTTCTTCAGGTCCCCAGAAAAAGCCTGTGTCAAGGTAATCAGGGAAGATTACCACAGTATTCGATGATGCAGTGGTTAGAATGCAGTATTGCAAGCTAACTCTGCTAACTGCAAGCAGTTCGATCCGGACAGGCTCAAGGTTGACTCAGCCTTCCATCCTTCCAAGGTTGGTAAAATGAGCATGGTAGGTCTTCCTATCCTTCTCTTTTCTTGGGCCAGAGGATGACGGTGAGTTACATGAAATTGTTCATTAGATGCTAAGGATGTACAATTAAATGGATGTAAGTAGAACTTCTGATAGTATAGTCAATCTTAAATTGACAGTTAGATATAACACATATGTTTAACCCGGAATCAGATATTTCTATTCATACGACCCTGGATTACAACTTCATATTCTTCAAGGGAAAAAAAGATGTCCATGTGAACACATTCCTTTCTGTAATTTTAGTCCCTCGATTGAAACAGGTTTACATGTGCAGGAGCCTCTTATGAGTGCAAAAGTCTAGGATCAGGGATGAAATCCAACAGGTTCTGACAGGTTCTGGAGAACCAGTAGTGGAAATTTTGAGTAGTTCAGAGAACAGGCTGGCCCCAGAGTGGGGTGGGAATGGAGATTTTGCAGTACCCTTCCCCTGCCACACCCACCAAGCCACACCCACAGAACCAGTAGTAAAAAAAAATTGGATTTCACCACTGTCTAGGATGCTTCTGTCATTTGTCAGTTGAGATGCCACAAGCTTCAGATCATATTGGAACAACCTGCTTCATATGGTTGGCTGAATTCTTCCCTATTATTCATTACTTGCTAAAATACCAGAAGGTCAATGTTTGTTACCACCCAAGGTAAAAACTTTGGATGCAACCAGTCCCTTGCAAGGGATCACACCACAAGTTTATAGTCATGTATAAATAACTACCAGTAGTCTGCACATATCTAGTTCTAAAACTTTCAAGTTTTAGATTCCTAATAAGGAATGGCCTAATTTCTCATTTTCTAATTGGCATTCCTTATCTCTTTTGCTAGGAAAGCAATAATTTTGACTTTATATTCCTTTCTCATCTATGTAGGTGGCTCCCTTGCTTCTGTGTAACAGCAAAGCATAAACCTCTCTTCTAAAGTGGCATTAATTCAGCTTTTTTAAAATAACCTCTAACAATATACAGCTCAACAAGTCAATACTCCTTCTGCTTGCCATCCATTTTGAACAAATCCTTTCCCTGCTTGTAAATATAACCCCAAAGAAATGTGTCAAAAGCATATGAAAATTAATAAGAAATAACAGTTGGTCATTATTCTTTAAGGAGTGATTATTTGATTGTCAACAAACTTAGTGAGTGAGAAAGAGAAAAATCTACCTGAAGTAGGATTTTTTTAACACCTTCAGTTGCTATGTGGTGTAAAAGCCTTGATGAAGGACCAATCAATTAGCATATCAGGTGAAATCTCTGCATTTTCTATGCAGAGAAATAATTCAACTACAAAAACAACATTAAAGAATATGAAGAGTTCAATTGAAAATTATAAAAGGGAGCTAGTAAGCATAAAAACCTGAGCAGTTAGCTTTTCCTATGTCCTTAAGAAAAGAAAAAAGGAAGGAAGGAAGGAAGGAAGGAAGGAAGGAAGGAAGGAAGGAAGGAAGGAAGGAAGGAAAGAAGTTTTAGAAAAAGACAATCATATCTAACTTTATCATAATAAAAATGTTAAAATGCCTATCAGGTATTTTAGACCTGTCTTAATCATTAATATTCTATGATAGTTATTCAAATGCTCTTTTTGCAAAGATAGGATCATGTATCAAGGGAATTCATAGTGGTAATACATCTAGTAAAATTGTAATCTTTTTTCATATTTTATTATGAAATAATATATATGGAGTTTTTGTTCATGAATGAAGGAAGTAGTATAGGTCCTTCAGGTATGGATACAAATTGGGAAAACACAGCTGAAATTTCCCATTTGGTCACAAAGCTCAGTGGGAGACACCTCCTTCCCCCTCCCCCTCCCCCTCCTCCTCCCTCCTCCTCCTCTCTCTCTCCCTCCCTCCCTCCCTCCCTCCCTCCCCCTCTCTCTCTCTCTCTCTCTCTTTCCCTTTCTGCCTCCCTGCCTCCCCTCCACTCTCTCTCCTGCTTTCCAGATTGGCATTTGTCAGGTCCAAAATCAAGAATGGGATATGGTAATTCTTCTGAGTTCTTTATAATTTCACATCTTCAGACAAAATATTTCCAGATTAAAAACTCTACTGTCTGCATGTACAATATACTTTGTGAACCATTAGGAAGAGGCTGTCCTCACTCTCTTTCTCTCACACATCATATCTGGGCTGAATTGCCCCTCTGTCCTTAAGTTCTACCTCCTCATTCATTCACAATATTCTAGTGTCCTCTAGATTGTTTTTTTTTTAAACAGCTCCTGTCAATTTACTACCATGGCAAACAGGAAGGAGCTACTGAGATTTATGATTTAGAAAATATGGAGGATACTGAGTGGCCTATTCCTTCTTTGTCCCCCTAACATATCCCAAAATGTCAACACAGGTGAATGAACCCTCATTAGAACAGAATAGAATAGAATAGAATAGAATAGAATAGAATAGAATAGAATAGAATAGAATAGAATAGAATAGAATAGAATAGAATTTTTATTGGCCAAGTGTAATTGGACACACAAGGAATTTGTCTTGGTGCATATGCTCTCGGTGTACATAAAAGAAAAGATACGTTCATCAAGAATCATAAGGTACAACACTTAATGATAGTCATAAGCAATCAAATCATATTAGGAAACCAAATCATATTCTGTTCTAACTTAAAGGAATCACATTTTATTTCCATGTGTTATTTCCTTATATGCTTTTCAATAATTGCAAAAGACTAGCCCTACTTAATAGCAATAAGAAATCCATTGCAATCAAAATGTATATTACTTTCCAGATGCTAAACATTTATTCCAAGCAGATAAGCATGAATTGAAGAGCCCCAAAGTATCCAGAGGTGCCCTGGATAGCTACTTCTATAACAAGCCGGCAGAGGGAGCTTTGTTTAAATTCCTTGTGGAGGATGCTGGTTTCAAGGTTCAATTAATTCTAACTGAGGTTGAGACCCTACCAAGAGAGATGCTTAGGAGTCACCTTGATATATTTTACAGTTAATCAGATATCATGCTTTGCCAAGGGAATGTTGTGAACTCAACAGAAGCAGGAGGAGCTCCTTTGGATTAGCGCAAGGCAGCAAGGGGCAAAAGAGAAAGGATAAGAAATAAAATAAAATGTGGCAGTAGGCATGCCCTAAGGCACTGACTCTGTCCACTTTCCCCTCCTGTTCTATTATCCCTAGTAAGAGAAAGGGACAAAAAGCAACCATAACATTGAAAACATAGCCCTGAGATATTTTATTGTTATTATTTAAGATTTAATCTTCAATTCCATTCACAGTCTGGGACTGGTAAAAACTTAACAGTTCAAGTCCCAACCAAGGACCTAAAAGCTGTTAAGGTAACGAACTGAGTATAGAGGCAGTTTCGAATAAGGTGGTTTTTTGCAAAGTTTTTTTTTTTAATTTGATTTATATGCCGCCCTTCTCCGGAGACTCAGGGCGGCTTACAGTGCGTTAAGCAATAGCCTTCATACTTTTGTATATTTATACAAAGTCAGCTTATTGCCCCCACAAACTGGGTCCTCAATTTACCCACCTTAGAAAGGATGGAAGGCTGAGTCCACCTTGAGCCTGGGGAGAATTGAATTCGCAGTAATTGCAGGCAGCTGGATGTTAAATGCTGCCTTAGGAGGCATTAGCCTCCTATGCCACTCAAGTCAGGATATTCAGGTCTAATAAGTTCAAGATTTCCATGTATCTAGGCAACCCTTTGGGTATTGCTCCGAGGGCTCCTATTACTATTGGTACAACCATTGATTTCTTCCTCCACAATGCTCAACTTCAGTTTGCAGATCGGGATATTTCGTTATTTTTTTCTAGCTGTTTCTCTTCAATTTGTGCATCACCTGGTATTGTATCATCATCATCATCATCATCATCATCATCATCATCATCATCATCAGTAGTAGTAGTCACCTAAAGTTAGATTCATATCTGAGTAATCGACAGTTAGATTCACAGTCTAAGACTGGTAGAAACTTAATAATTCAAGCCTTAACCAAAGACTTAAGAGTCATTAATTATGAGTACTCTACACTTAGATTCATTATTATGGTTGGGCACACAATCAGCCAGATGTTTAGATTGGATTTGGCATTTTTGTTGACCTATGGAGCCCTTCCCAAGGACCTGGGATAGGCTGATGTGGATGTTTGATGGCCTTACAGGTATTGTCACAAAGGATGTAAGCAGCTCTGAGCAAAACTGCCCTTGCAATTGACTGTTTATTTTGTCAATGTTGACGATATTCAAGTGGGGTCCCAGTTGTTTTTGCAAAAGGCATACTTTTAGAATTATAATATGATGGACATTGGACTATTATATCTGCACTGCAAATACTCAACTCCATGCTATCATTTTGATACAAAAAATTCTTTCCTGCCATCTAAGAGCTGTGGTGGTGCCATGGTTAGAATGCAGCACTGCAAGCTAATTCTGCCCACCCAGCAGCAGTTCGATCCTGACTGGCTCAAGGTTGACTCAGTCTTCCATTCTTTCGAGCTTGGTAAAATGAGGGCCCAGATTGTTGGGGGCAATATGATGACTTTGTAAATTGCTTCAAGAGTGCCATAAAGCACTATGAAATGGTATATAAGTCTAAGTGCTGTTGCTAATGCTATTGCTAAGTGTTTGTCTGGAAGCTGGGGTGGCCTACTTGCCCCAGAAATTTGTTCTGAAATACAGAAATCCCTTTCATCATCCTCCCTAACAACTATTCTTGGATAATTCAGGCTGGGAAAATGTTATTTTATTACTGCTAAAGTTTATTTATCTTTCCGATGTGGTAATAAGTAAATAATTGTGCCTTCAAGTCAATTGACTTCTGGCAATTGCTGGACTAGTCCCTGCTGTTTTCTTGGTAAGATTTTAGAAGTGATTTGCCATTGCCTGCTTCCTAGGCTTGAGAAAAAGTGACTGAACCATGATCATCCAGTGGGCTTTCACTTCAAGTTGGGATAGAACTTGTGGTCTCAGGTTCTAGCCTGATGCCTTAAACACTACACCAAGCTAAACACCTCTGAACTATACACCACAAATGAACCTGAATGTTCTTAATCATTTATATAGGATAATTTGTGGGCCAAGTCATTTTACAGAAAACCCAACCTTGTGACTAAAAGGTGAATAAATGTAATGGATAACATTACAGAGTAAGAAAAAAAAAAGTTTAAGAAGTTTTCCTATATAGCAAAAGTGTACAACTTTTATTTGAAAATGTAATTGTCATGCCAAGGTTTTCAGAAAGTAGGTGGCGCTAAGAAAAAAGAAATCCCTTATTTTAATTTGGTTTAAATTGACATTAAACTAATATACATGCAATTAATACAGTTGTTCCTAATGTATTGAATAAATTGCCCTTTCTGTCATAATAATAACAAAGCGGTGGTGACATATGGCAGGGCTGTGCAGCTATTTAAGTAGCTTTAAAGATGTTATTAAAAGCATTTTGGAGTCCTTTTAAAGCAGCTATACTGTTTTCTGGGATTCTACAGTTGCCCTCTACAGCTGCCAGGTGATCCCAAGAAACAACATGGCTGCCTTAAAGAGCAGCAAACAGGTGTGACATTTGCTCCAAAGCATCTTTTCAAATCATGGCTCACACTCTTAGGGGTATACAATCAAATCTTAAATAATATACAGTCAAATACGAGGATTTGGTATCATGAGCTATGTACCCTATGTTGGAAGGATATAGGATTGCCCCCCCACCCCTACCCCCATCTTCTGCAGAGGTTAAATAAGGGAAGACGTCTGGAGTCAGATTGAATGGGAAGTCAAAATCAGACCAGTTGCAAATTTTCAATGGGAAATCAAGTAAAATCAATGTTTTAAAAAGGCTCGATGCACATACAAATATTTAACTTCTCAAAACTTCTTTCCAAAGTGGAAAAACAGGCTCAACTCTTGACCCCGGTCAACTCTGGTGAGGTCAGGCCTTTGCCATCTTCACTAAAATTAAATTAAAAATAAATCAATTATATGTGTGTGTGTGTGTGTGTGTGTGTGTGTGTGTGTGTGTGTGTGATATTTTTGCATTTTTGCATTAATGCATTTTTGCATTAATATATATATATTATGCTGTCTCCAGCTGCACTTCTAGCTTAGTCTCCATCCATCCAGATCCATTTGTGTAAGCAAAAATCCTGACTCAAGGAAAAGAAAAGCCACATAGATACATGCTGCAAAAGAGTATGGGTTACAGAGTTGCTGAACTTATCCGTACCCTGTATGTGCAATGTGCAGGCGAGCTCACATGGGTTTGCCTTTAGGAATATTTACCTAGATTTTGATTTGAATTCTTTACAGTTGCCACGGCTTTTATTGGCAGGGGAGCGGGCTCGCTTGATTTACAGAAGGAAGCGAATGAGGTTCTTTTCTGAAGCATCCAAAGGGATTCTTATCATTACAAGACTTCTGCCATCCAATTGCTGGGTTGAAAAAAAAAAAAAAAAGGAGGGAGGGAGGGAGGGAGGGAGGGGGACCAAGAAGAAAAGAAGAAGAATGAGAGAATAACTTTTCAAAAGGAAATAAAATGTCAGTGGCTTGTTTTTGCAATATGTACATTTCGGCAACATAATGTACTGCAGAGTTGACGCTACAGATGGTTGCGGGGAATCAGAGCCGTTTCCAAGAGGCAAGAAAGGATGTACTTTTTATATCTCTTTACCCAGGGCTAATGCTTTTTCAGGAGCTTTTCAGGGCTGATGAAAGTGAAATTCCATTGCCTCTTGACGACTTCTTTAAACCTGAAAGAAGCAGCCACAGGGGCCAGGCTAATTGTGATAACTGCATACTAATTAAGTGTTGGAAGTTGCATTCACAGCTCCAAAAGGATTTGTTTTTAAAAGAAAAGAAAACACTTTACAGTATTTGTTAAATCCATCCTGGTAAAGAAGAGGCCCTAAATGTTTACATTCTCTCACTGTTTTTTTCTTTTTCTTTTCGCTCAGGTAAGCATCTGATATTTATTCTTAAAATATCGAAGTTAAATATGGCCCGTGTTTCAATTAGGATAACTGCCCTCTGATCGATGACCCGCAAATCTTTGATATACAGGCAAGGAACACAGTGGGACGCCTCCAGGAATGAGTTCATTGCCAAAACTGTGTTGAAGTTCCGAAGGGTTAATCCCTTCCTATGTGCAATTTAATACATCATAACTGCTGAAAATTGGAGGACGCATAATTTATTTTCTTTGGTCTGGGCACATCGGCCTCATGTTTGGCTGTGGTCTGACTTCAGAGAGACACACCTAAATCTTACAAGGGTCCCAGGCGGCCTGTGTCAGTCTTACAGCAAGCCTGTGGTACTTGGATGGAGCCCAAGGATTAGGTGTGCCTGTGAAAGATTCCCCCCCTCCCCAATGCCCTCCCTTCCTTCTTTGGCTGTACAAAAGCAGGAGGATGTCATGGGAATAAGCTGCACTCCTTCCCCTCTCTCTCTTTTTGAAGGCCACATATCAACGGGGTATCTAACCACTCCGAGTCAGGCTTTGCACAAAGGTATACATTAAAATAAATAGAACATGTAACTAGAAAGAACAGAAAAGGGAAGGAGTCTCGGGGTAAATGGAGAAAGGAAACAATTGCTTCATTGTGGAGAGGCAGGGATGTGGAATCGCAGAGTGTAGCGCCATCTACAGGAGGATTTGTAAAACATCCTTCAACTAAAAGAAAAGTTGACTGGAGTGAAAACTTCCCCCGTTTAACAATCTCTGTTTCATCTCCACAGATATATTCAACTGACTATGTTGTTGTTGTTGTTGTTTTCCTCTGAGCAGATTGCATTTAGAAGCTCACAACAAATATTGTGGAGGAAACCTATTTCCTTTGGCACTGTGTTGTTTTTCCACAATATTTCTGTTTGTTTATTCCAACTCTGTTTTTTAATTACACATTTAAAAATCCAGTTCTGAGAACTCTTCCTGCCCCTAATCCCACATCCTATTGGTTAGCAGAACATCATCTCAAACCTGTCAATTTTTTTTTTTTAAAGGGATCGTTTCCAAAGTTCGGTCCCACATTACCACTGTGCCTCGAAAGAAATCCCAACACAGATGAAATCAATAAACTTATTTTTAATGTGTTCCTTCCTCCAGACAACTTCAGATATTTTTTTTCTCTTTTCCCCTCTTCTTCTGGGCATGCCTAATTTATGCCTGTTTTATACACTGAGAAGTATTCTCATATATTTTTACTGGAAATGTGATGTTTTTGCAGCTAAAATAAATGAAATTTGTTAGTGAGAAAAAGGGACAATTATAACCTCTTAACTGCAGGCTATTCCTTTGCCTCCCAGAAATCTCATATATAGAATATATATACATTTCTATTCTATTCTATTCTATTCTATTCTATTCTATTCTATTCTATTCTATTCTATTCTATTCTATTCTATTCTTTATATGTGCATGTTTATGTGTGTGTGTACATATACATATTCATATTATACACATATACATATACATATACATATACATATACATATACATATACATATACATATACATATTTTGCTTTGACAATGGCTAGAAGCTGAGCAGAGAGATTTAGGCATGAGGTCACTGTGCTGATGGAGGCAACAATCACAAATGTGTGCTTTTCTGCTGATATTTGGTTTACACTTTACAAGCCAAGTGTTAGAAGTGGAGAAGACGGAGCTGAAGGGATGTTGACTTTTTCAGAAGTGGCGGGTGAAAATGCAATCAGTGTTGTTTAATTCTGCTTGTCTTGCTTTGTGCTCTTTAAGAAGGCTATAATCATCTCATTTCTTACCTGAGAAGAAGTTCCATTGAACTCAGTAAGACTAACTTTGTAGCCCAAATTTTGTCCTGGAGAAATGTAGTTCTGTACATAGTTTTATGCTGGCCAGTAAAAAGTTAAGGCAACAGGAGAAGTGGGAAGACCTTGCTGTTGAATTATTTATCTGGCAAATGCATTGCTTAATTCTTTGGAAAGAGAAAATCACTTATATACACTTACCTGGGAAAAGACTCGCTGAATTTAGCAAGACTCACACCTGAGTGTACATGTTAAGAAGTTGCCAATGTCCTTGTTTCCTTCTGCATAGGCATTACAAGGGAAGAGGGATGCAGCTCCTGCCTTTATTTTGAAGTCTTTGAAGTTTAAACTCTATCCACTTTAAACTCTCCATCAAAATGGGATTTTTTTCTTCTTTGACCCTGTAATCCTTTAATTCAGGGTAGAGTCAGGGTAACTGAATGGAGCTGAGTGTTTACTGGCCGGATGCCCTTCCTGAGGCCTACACAGAGTTCATAGCAGATATTTTCTCTTTGTGCTCTGATAGGCACAATCACTGCCTAGGATTGAACTTTCAACCTTCCAAATGGAAGGCGAGTGCTTTTACTCACTAGGCCACCATGCTGCTCACCATCAAAACAGGAATGTGGACCTTGACTTTCTGGAAAAAGTATAACGTGTCACTGGGGTAAATATAATAAAGTAAGGATAGAGCAATAATTATTTCAAAATCTTATTCAGTTGCATTGTCCAGTCGTAAAGCTTGAGTGATGGAATATGTGCTAGGAAGAAGCAAAAAGAAAATTGCATTATGAACTATGCATTGCACATGAATGTAACCTTGTCTGTTTTCTGATGCTGGACAATTGGTAGCTTTTGAAGTGATTTCAGGTTTTTCCCAAGGTGCAGTAGCATTTTATCCAGTGGTGGGATTCAAAATTTTTTACTACTGGTTCTGTGGGTGTGGCTTGGTGGGCGTGGCCAGGAGGTGTGACAGGCAGCACTTGGCCTCCTGCATTCCCCTTGGAACAAAAATGGGCCATGGGAGGGTGCCCCCCCCCGTGCCCAGTTTTGGGCTTAGGAAGCCTCCCTGAAGCCTCATAGGAGCAAAAACAAGGCGTTGGGGGGCACCACCACCCCTGCCCCATTTTGGGTCTAGGAGGCTCCCTGAAGCTTCCTGGGAAAGAAAATGGGGCACATGGGGACTCCTGGAAGGGCAGGGCAGGAAGGGGCAGGGCCAGCCAGCAATTAAACTACCAGTTCACCCGAACTGGCCCGAACCGGCTGAATCCCACCACTGATTTTATCCATCTAAAGCATACTAAGAGTAGATATATGTGAAAGAGGCAATGTCTGCCTTGAAATTTGTTACATATGAATGAGTCAGATTTGCCTTGATCAACAGAGTCATCCTAAAGAACGTGGTCCATATACGTGCACAGTCTATGTACAGAAACCAGTTTGGCTGGTCAAGGCGAAGTGTCACAGCTGCTCCATAGCTTTGAATGGAGGCTGTCTGGTTTTGCTTTCAGAGGACGATGATGCCTTGAAGTTTTTCTTTCACTTCTAATTACTAAGAGACATGGAGCACTATGAACAGACATGGTGATGAGGCTGTTCTTGCTGCCAAAAAAAAAAAAGTTTCCATCTTCCGGAAATCTCTCCCAGTTGGACTTAGCTAGTGATCTAGAGCTCCAAAGCTCAGGGACTGGAAGAGAAAACTTCTTAATTATACCAGCAGGGGCTTGATTCCTATTCCTAATACAGCTGGCTAATGTTTCTGAGTTGTGGTGCTAAAGCATTTTTGCACAAGTGCCTTGTGCAATACTCAGCTTTAGCAGAATCCCTTTTCAGGCACACCATTTAACATGTGGACGGCCAATGCATGTTTGTTTATGAGTCTATGTAACACGGTTGCAAATTCACTGCATTTCTGCACATGCTCGTTCTTCCGAAATAAAAGAATAACAGAACAAAAATATACAAGTAGAATTGCAGATATAAGAAATCAGTCCTCCACATCATTAATATCATGTGTAGATGTATAACAAATCACTTCCCCTTTTTTTTTTAAAAAAGGAAAATATTTGCCCAATTTTACATCCATCCATCCATCCATCCATCCATCCATCCATCCATCCATCTATCTATCTATCTATCTATCTATCTATCTATCTAGATCCTATTATCTATCAATTCAGAGAGCTGTGGTGGCTCAGAGGTTAGAATGCAGTATAAATGCAAGCAAATTCTGCCAACTGCCAGGAGTACGATCCTGACTGGCTCAAGGTTGACTCAGCGTTCCACCCTTCTGAGGTCGATAAAATGAGGACCCAGCTTGTTAGGGGCAATATGCTGACTCTGTAACCTGCTTAGAGATGGGTTGTAAAGCTCTATGAAGTGGCATATACTGTAAATGCTATTGCTATTGCTATCTATCTATCATCTATCTATACATAGATACAAAATAAACAAATATATACAGTATAGATAAAGGTAAAGGTTCCCCTCGCACATATGTGTTAGTCATTCCCGACTCTAGAGGGCGATGCTCATCTCCATTTCAAAGTTGAAGAGCCAGTGCTGTCTGAAGACCTCTCCATGGTCATGTGGCCAGCATGACTAAACGCCAAAGGCACACGGAACGCTGTTACCTTCCCACCAAAGGTGGTCCCTATTTTTCTACTTGCATTTTTTACATGCTTTTGAACTGCTAGGTTGGCAGAAGCTGGGACAAGTAACGGGAGCTCACCCCATTATGCGGCACTAGGGATTCAAACCGCTGAACTGCCAACCTTTCGATCGACAAGCTCAGCGTCTTAACCTCTGAGCCACCGTGTCCCACATATACAGTATACATACTCTTAAATTCAGTTCTATGTTGATGTATGTATACAAAGCCTGAACACATATCAGATAAAGCTCATTAAAGATCCAGTTTTGTTGTACATTATTCTGACTGAATACATTGTGCAAAGAAGTCTTCACTTCTTAACATTAACTAATAGCTTTGCCTCCATCCATCCATCCATTTCATATATCTTTTGTTCAAGATCTTAGTGGTTCCAACTCCTATTTTTCTTCCCAACAAAAATTCTTCTCTGGCTGAAGATGGACTAAAACCTGGGTGTTCAATTCGTTCCTTGACTAGTGATCAGCTTGCTAACTGAAAGGCAGCCCAGTGGATCCACAAAGCTGCTGAAAGAGTGGAAGGGGTTATAGTTATAGTCATCAGAAAAAAGGAAGTTAGATAGTAGGTATCAGCTGGGGGGAGGGAAGAGTACAAGTAGTCCTTAAGTTACAACCAGTCACTTAGCAACCATTTGAAGTTATGACAGACCCTCCTCCAAAAGAATTTATAACCCAGTTTCAAAGTCCTGACAGGAATGTGACTGCATTTCAGGTGCATGGCAACCCCACCCACATTTATGGCTGCTTGCAGTATCCTGCAGCTGTGTGATCATGGTTGTGAAAGTTTTGCATTTACTTCTGGCTTTCATCAAAAAAGCTCCATAGCGCACCATGAGTTCTTTTAACAACTGCAAATTCACTTAATGAACAGCGATTCACTTGGCAACTGTCACAAAAAAGATAATAAAATTGGGTCGGTCATGTGATGACTCACTTTACAACTGTTAGAATTTAGGACGCTAATGGACAGGTTCCAGTTGCAAATTAAGGACTATATGTACAGCCTTCTGAGAACTGCTGGCCAGAATATTTTGGGAACTGGACTTTCCTTTTGGGGTCTGCTCAAGAAAACATTGTGAAAGGAGTGCCCCATAATTAAGGACAGTGGGGTTGTCTTTTTTTTGTGTCTTTGTGTGGTGTTTCAGATGTGGACAATATATCAGTCAGAGGTGGCATTCAGCTGGTTCGGGCAAACCGGTAGCAGAAATTTTGAGTAGTTCGGAGAACCAGCAAATATCACCTCTGGCTGGCCCTGCCCCCGCCCACCTCTTTGCTGGCTTGCCGCTCACCCCGCACTCAATTTTCAGCGAACTAGTGGTGGAATTATTTGAATCCCACCACTGATATCAGGGGACTGCATGACTCACCAACCTCTCTTCTAAAGCCCCCAGTCAGCTTTCTTTTCATTCTAAAGATATATTTTTTTGGGGGGGGGGCATTCAAGGACATCCAAACATCCTATGATTATGGATTGAGACACCCATCTCATCCCATAAAAAAACCCTGAAAACCTATTCCCAAATGGGAGCCATTTTGGAATAAGACTGTTCCTATGCCACCCCAAGCTTATTGTTTCATGAAAGTAATGTACCTCTTACTTGTTCTTTTTCCTTGTTAAACTACTGTACATGTTAACATAGAGAGCAACAGAGGGGAAAACTTCATATATAAAACTCTACACTTCTGGGTTTCTCTGGGAACAGGAATCCTGTCTGCAGAAGGTTCTCAGGGGGCCTCTACTCATAGATGTCTCAAAATGTTGCTTTTCTTCCTTCACTGGCATGTCTACCACCATTCATTTTAGGTCATAATTTGCACTTATTTATTTGCACTTTGTTTGTACAGCACATACATAACCATCAAGTATGTGTTCAGTCCATATGGAGGATGAAAGGAATGAAAGAGTTTTGCAATGAGTCCCAGAATTTGAGTGTAAGTCTTACACATCCTTGTTACATATATGTTCATGTACTGCATTTAATTGTCATCCAAGCATCAAAAATGAGAGGCTAGCTAAGCTTGGCATTACCCTGACATGTCCCACTGAAGATGCATATATTACATTAGAGTTATTCTCTCTCTCTCTCTCTCTCTCTCTCTCTCTCTCTCTCTCTCTCTCTCTCTCTCTCTCTCTCTCTCTTTCTCTCTCTTCCTCCCTCCCTCCCTCCTTCTACCTCTCCCCCTCTCTCCCTACAAACAGGAATCCTTGCAAAGAAAGACTCGCTAGAAACCATACAAACCAAATTCCTGCGAGCCATCTTAGCTGTACCCAAAGGAACTTCAAATGTCCAGTTAAGAATTGAGACAGGCATGCCTCAAATTCAGGTAAGAGCCTGGAAGATGATGATCATTCATTGGCTAAAAATGCATTTCTTTCCAGAGGGACTGTCCCCGTTAGTGCTGACTGATAACTTCCCCTCCCCCTGGAAATAGGGATAGAGCACAAGCTGGGCTCTTATGGGCTCTCACCGGTATTCTTAATGTCCCTAGGCTTTGACCAAGCAAAGCAAGTAATAATCAATAGAATGAAGGACATGGAGTTCCAAGAAGAACTAAATAGGTTGCCTCTCCACAGTAAGGACAGAATCAAACAGGGTGTGTGGGAATCTGCAAGATGTCTAAATGATCTGATCTTCCCAAAACAAAGAGTAGCTTTCTTCAGAGCCAGATTTAACATTCTCCCCTCAGCACTCCTCCAGGGCAGGTATAAGAGAATACCAATAGCAGAATGGGTATGTATATGTGGTAAAGGAGAAGTCAAAGATATCTCACATGTTTTATTGTACTGTGAGTTATACAGAGTTTATAGGTCGGTGTATATTCTCCCCTTATTAGAGAGATTGCCAGGGAGGGCAGGCAATTTTTATGTAGGCTTTCTCCTCCAGGCCTCAAACCCGGCTATCACGCATGCAGTGGCAAAATTCGGTGTTGCTGCAATGTCCAGAAGAAAAAAATTGGTTACAGAATTATAGCTGTCAACTTGTGCCAATTTTGTGGAGATATTTTTGGAAAATTATATTTACTCACATTATTGGCTCTCCACTCGCGTAAACTAGGGAGTGACCCTAACTGTTTAAGAACATGTATTTTCTTAACAGGGATGTTATTGTCCACTATTAATGTCAGTACTATTTTTTAATATATTGTAAACAGTGATATCTATTGCTGGTCTATGACTGTAATAAAGTTATATTCTTCTATTCTCCCCCTCCCTCTCATTCTCTCTCTCTCAATTTCTCTCTCAATCTCACAATCTCAATCTGTCTTTTAGCCTGCTACATTCTTACCCATGGCTTAGGGTCCTTCTTCTGATAATCCTAGGTTTATACAAAACAACTTTCCAGCACATTAATAACCAAAGGATTCTTCTCAAAAATCTTCTATACAGTATATGCTCTGCCTGAGGTAGCAAGAGCGGTAAAGCTCAGCTGCTTCCTTATTTGCCCATCTTCCCTTCATAACTATTACCCAACACATATGCCAACTGCCCCTTTGCTAAGCTCTCCTCCAAGGAGAAGGAATTTGTCTTGAGGTAAAACCTGTCCCATCTCATTTTGAAATATGTTCTTTTGCTACTGGATCATGCAGAAGGTAACATTCCCATTGGCTTCACTAGCCTTTGGATCAACCCCCCTAACTCTCACAGGAAGAGTATGCTTCCTTGAATTATGTGTACATTACAGCTTATGGCACAATGCTATGAATTTCTTTTTAAAAAAAAAACCCGAAAAACAAAATTACTTCTTGCTGGAATCTAGATCTCTTTTCAATATGGAAAAAGAAATAGCTAGAGATTAAATTTCCATCACCAACCCCTTGAGATGCTCTAATAAACTAATCTAGTGTGTATGATATTGAAAGGAAAATGTACTCACGCACATCTGTGGCTGAAATTTTACTGCATACGGAGGAAAAGATATAATGAATCTAATTGGCCTTATCTTTTTAAGTTCCTTGAACACAATCCCCTACAAACTCCAGCCCGGTCAATATATCTCTCTTTCTTCTTTACTGAAATACAGAGTACTTTTCTTAGAATACGGACTCTAAAAGCAAAGATAAAATAACTTTGCTTCTTTTTCTTGAAAAGCACAATAGGAGAAAACTTTCCTACACTATCTATGTCTTGTTTTTTATCCTATTTCCATTTATTATTTTTACAAATAACTCAGGGCAGTGAATATGTCCAACACACCTCCTTCCTCCTATTTTTCCCATAACAACAACCCTGTGAAGTGAGTTTGGCTGAGACAGAGTGACTGGCCCCAGGTCACCCAACTGGCTTTCATGGCTAAGGCACCATCTCTTGCTTTCTAGCCTGGTGCCTTAACTATTAGACCAAATTAGCTCTCTATGAAAAATATGAAAAAGGAGAGCATGGGAAAATGGCACTTGGATCTTCTTCTTAGCTTTGAATATAGTTAAATAACTCATCTTTTGCCTGATTTATTTATCTACTGTATCTTGTATCAATTTTCTGGGAAGAGGGTTATTGTAGGAGAAGAGTAAAGACGGAGAAGAGTACTCTGTCTCCAGATCCTGGAGACAGAGTAAAAAGAGGTATCAGCCTAGAATCCCTACGTAGTTACAAATGAACTAAGTCCAACCTCCCTTGTGTGCCATTGACCCACAAGCTTCTTGGTTGAGAAGTGAAACGTTTTCAAAGAAAAACCAGAAAGTCCAGTTGCCTCTTGAAAAAGTACCTTTGGGACAACCATGACCTGGTATGACTGAGAATCTCCATAGACATTGACCCATATCTAAATCTTAGCAGGTGCTGACCATTACTTGAGAAGTTTCCTGTGCAGAGGCTTTTAGTAATATCTCAGTTTGATACATCAGGTGTGTACTTGGTCTTTTGCCCCTGAAAGTAATGGTTGTTTCTATGGTTATACAGAGTGGTTGAAGACCACATGTGGCTGACAAGCTATAATTTGGTGATGAAGAGGAAGAAAAAAAAGTAGTTATAGATTTATTTTCTAGCTGCTTGCTAAAATAGATTCCTGGCAGATTTTGAATACTTTGGTTTTTACACTGTTGATTAAGCTTCGTAGTGCTGGGGCTCCACGAGAGAAACCAATCCTATACACACTGGTTAGTTTCATAAAGAAATATTTATGTTAAATTCTATAAATTAAATGTATTTGAATAGTCTTGAATAGCATATCCACCTAGGACAGCGGATTAGATGATTAGAATCATCTTGTGGTGAGATGGGTGGCCAATAGATGTAATAAATAAATAATAAATAAAATAAATGATACTTCCTTCCTAGTCATGATTAATTCAGAGGTGGGCTGCTGGGGGTTTGTAGGGGTTCGGGAGAACCTCTAGCTAAGATTCTGTGCAGTTCGGAGAATCCCCAAATCCCACTCCTGGCTGGCCCTGCCCACCCTGCCCTTCTCCTTCCAGGAATCCCTACGCAGCCTGTTTTGGATGCAGGTAAGTGCAGGGCGCACGTGAAGGCTTGGGGAGGGTGAAAAAGTTTGGGAAGGACAGAAATTTCCAGCCTCCAGAGGGCCTCTGGAGCCTGTGGAAGCCATTTTTGCCCTCCCAGAGGCTCGAAGAAAGCCTCTGAGCCCGAGGAGGGCAAAAAGTCCCCCCCCCCCATCGTGCAGGAGGCCGTCTAGGCCATGCCCACCATGGCCATGCCCACTCAGCAACTGGGCAGAGAACCCCTTGCTAAAATTTTTGAAGCCCACCCCTGGATTAATTCATTCCTGGAACTTGACATCTTGGCTAATATCAGGTATGATGTTGTACCTGGTTTAATACTTGATTCTGAATGAGTTGATATATTAGCAACTGACTTCTAGATGTCCAGGGATCTGAGGTTTAATTAGAGGAACTTTGGGATAATTCCTACTTACTCAAACATTTATACCCAAACTTTCTTTCTGAGCAGCTAAGTCCTCCCTTTATCCCTGCACTTCTCTCTCTCTCTCTCTCTCTCTCTCTCTCTCTCTCTCTCTCTCTCTCTCTCTCTCTGTCTTTTCCTCTCTGCTATTTTTTCTGCCAAAATCCAACTGTAACAACAAAAGTTTATAAACAATGAAAATTCCGGCTGCTTGACATCAGCAATCTAAAGCTTTCACTTCACCCAGATACAAATATTTATCCTGAGTTCTGGCAAAGATTGCCTTGCCCATGTCACCCTTAATCATACATTTTTCTGTGACTGAGTTATGCTTTCCAGTACACGATTTGATCTGGTTTACTTTTTAACACATCACAGAGGCTTCGTAAAAATCGAGGCTATGCAGACCATATCATCTGGTAGCTGCCAAACTTGTTGTTCAGAAGGACATTGGCTGTGTGAATACTCCCACCACCACCCCAATCACGCACATAAACATAAGCACATATATTATAGACAATAGTATTTGCTCTTAGATGGGTAGCTAGGGAGATATGCAAAATTATTCATACATATGTGTATATAGACACAGATCACTGTTTTTATTACCATTATAGAACAATAGGTCGAGAATAAAGAGGGAGCCACTCTAACCTTCAGATAATGCTCTGAAAATGCTCACAGCCGCATTCTTTTAAACTTTGTCCTTATCAGCATGCTTCCAGTTTATATCTCTAGCATAAAATCCACAGCTGTGCTCTTTGGAGCTGGTCCCCTTTCTTTTGACAGTAGTTACTGTACACCAGCAGATGTCCCAGGATATTCTATTATTTAGCTTTCTGTAGCTCCTTCCATTTATAGTTTTATTGGCCCTATCTTAGAACTTCACATAATTTGTTCATAACCTTGGATAGACAATCAGATTTGGAAAGGCAAACTAATGTATCATTAGGATTGGATTACTCTGAGGAACTATCTTTGAAGTCAGTCCAAAATTCAGAAGCAAAAATTTGGTGGGTCTACATTTTGGGAGATAATTTTGCATCTTTTCCACAATTTCTGTACTGGTTACCAATTGGAGTCACAGCACAATTTATATTATTAATTATTATATTACAGTTAGAACTCAAACTACAGTACTGATTTATTTTGTGCATTTGGGTCACTATGGATTTCTGGTGGCTATCTGGACCAGTCAGCTTGCATAGTGTGGACAAGTCCCTGAAATCTTCTTGGAAGGGTTTTTAGGAAGTGATTGACCATTGCCTCCTTCCTAGGACTGAGAGACAATGACTGGCCCAAGATCACTCAGCTGGCTTTTTCCCTAAGGAGGACTAGAACTCACCATCTCCTAGTTTCTAGCTGGTTCCTTAGCCACTACACCAAACTTGCTCTCTAACTATAATATAGTCATTATATTAGTAGTTATTATATTAACTACTGCCAATCTGCCACTTCAAAAGCATGCAAATAAAAATAGATGAATAAGTACCTCATATAAGGATATGGGAAAGTAACAGTGTTCTGTGTTTCTCTGTAAACTCTGTGCTGTGGCATGATGTGGTGCTGGCCACATGACCACAGAAATGTCTTGGACAATGTCTCTTTGGAGATGAGCATCATTCCCTAAAGTCGATGACAACCAGTGAAGTAAAACTTGTGGGGACCTCTTTACCTTTTACCTTTTATTATATTATAATTAGAACCTTATGTGACTTGAATCTCACATACTTGAGGTTAACTGTACCATCTTTCTTGCCTTGGAGATTCAAAGAGGCCCTTTATTATCCTTCCCTCTTAGTGCAGATGAGATATGGTTGAAATCATGGTATCTAGTAAGTGGCTGCCTTAATATTATTAAACCACATTGCCCCATGAAGGAAAGACCAACTCCTTTTTTTGAGAGTTTTCACCTATTGATTAAACTATTTTCATTCTGCTAGGTTTTCCCCTGTGAAATATCTGCTGTTCCACATTAAGATTATACTTTAAGTATTTCCTCAATATTATAGAAAGTATCTTTAATATTGTATTTTAATTATTGCTTAGCATTATGATTCTGTATAAATGGCAAAAAGATAGGAAATGAATCTGTGTTGCCACTGTCTCCTTCAATCTACCTTAACATTTACCTGTATTTCCAAATACTTCTCATGATTACTGTTCAGAATGTTTTTGTTAGAAATCCATGGCCATCTGAATTTCTGGATCGGTTTTTTTTATCTTTGATGAACTATCAGTCAAAATATAACTAACATCTTCTCTGGAAAATCTTTCCTGAGAAGGAGATAAGCAAACCCTCTGTTTTTGCATAAAATCAAGATTTTGCATAGAATCAAGTGTTAATGTGTGAAGTGTTAATACCACTTTATAATGCCTTGGTAAGGCCACACTTGGAATATTGCATTCAGTTTTGGTCGCCACGATGTAAAAAAGATGTTGAGACTCTAGAAAGAGTGCAGAGAAGAGCAACAAAGATGATTAGGGGACTGGAGCAGTGGTGGGTTGCTACCAGTTTGCCCTGGATCAGGCAAACCGGTAGCGGTGGCAGTGGGAGGCTCTGCCCACCCACCCAGATGCTTCTGTACATTTGCAGAAGTGTTGCGTGCACATGAGCATGTGCGCATGCATGAGCAAACTGGTAGCAAACTAAATTGAAACCCATTACCGGACTGGAGGCTAAAACCTATGAAGAACGGTTGCAGGAACTGGGTATGTCTAGCTTAGTAAAAAGGAGGACTAGGGGAGATATGATAGCAGTGTTCCAATATCTCAGGGGCTGCCACAAAGAAGAGGAGGTCAAGCTGTTTTCCAGAGTACCTGATGTACCATAGGACACGAAGCAATGGGTGGAAACTAATCAAGAAGAGAAGCAACTTAGAACTAAGGAGAAATTTCCTGACAGTTAGAACAATTAATCAGTGGAACAACTTGCTTCCAGAAGTTGTAAATGATCCAACACTGGAAGTTTTTAAGAAGATATTGGATAACCATTTGTCCGAAGTGGTGTAGGGTTTTCTGCCTAAGCAGGGGCTTGGACTAGAAGATCTCCAACATCCCTTTCATCTCTGTTATTCTATTCTATTCTATTCTATTCTATTCTATTCTATTCTATTCTATTCTATTCTATTCTATTCTATTCTATTCTATTCTATTCTATTCTGCTGTGTAGGCAAAAGGATGCTAAAATCACCGGATGAAGAAAACTACCTTAAATACCCAAATCGATCTGGTACCAAGTCCCAAAGATGAATGCCTTTGGATTCTGAGGACCTGCAGGAATTTGTACATGAGACAAAAAATTTAGATCTAGGAATGAGATAATTCTACATTACTCCTTTACAGGGCATCACAATTTTCTGGGAAGAAATTCTGGTGTTATTAGTATTACTTATGGAATAACCTATCAAGATGTTTAACCAGCCACACTATTTTACATATCCATGCATTTGTCATTCTGGCTATGTAGATGAGAGAGGAAAAAATGAAACAAATTTAATATACTATTTTCAGCAGTATAGTCATATGACAACAAACATTTCCAACAGCTAATAGATATTTTGCTTGTTGGTTTATGATGAGAGCAAAAGTATTCCTTTCTTGCTAATTATTATATGAGCAATCACATTCTTTTGACATTCAAAATATCCTTGTTTTCATTCTACTTATAGAATAGAAATCTTATGCTTGTTTGTTTTTTTATTATGGTTTCAAAAGCTTGCACAGTTTTACATATTATTTTGAATTCCACCATGCATTCTTCGGTCACCCTTGCCAACAAAACAGTTAATTATTTTTTGATATGGAGTAATTAATTAAATAAATAAAATTTAAAAACATATTTACAGTGTAACAATTAAGCAGCAACAACTAATTTAAATTTAAACAATTATATCTTCGACATTTTTCAAGCAGCTTTAGATGTTCTTATGCTCCAAAGAGGCATCTTTAATAAATGGCAATCACTGATGACTGATACGGTGTTTTTGAGTATTATGTTGTGTATTTGGTAAATGTAAATAAATATGAAAGAATGTTTGTCAATCAATAGGATAAGTAGATAATATTTACTTTGTGGGTCGTCCCCCTTCCCCAATCATATCTATATTATGACTTTGGGGCCTATTTCCCCTTCACCTTTGAAGAAACCTGTCCAAGAATGTTTGTGAAAGATTACCAGCAGTATGCCGAAGGTATAAATTGGGATTACCACATTTGAGGTGCAAAACTCCAGTAAACCATTGTTGTTGTTGTTGCTGCTGTTAGTTGCAAAGTCATGTCCGATCCATCACGACCCCATGGACAACATTCCTTCAGGCCTTCCTGTCCTCTACCATTCCTCGGAGTCCATTTAAGATCACGCCAACTGCTTCAGTGACTCCATCCAGCCATCTCATTCTCTGCAGTCTCCTTCTTCTTTTGCCCTCCATCGTTCCCAGCATTAGGCTCTTCTCCAGTGAGTCCTTCCTCCTCATTAGATGGCCAAAGTATTTGAGTTTCATCTTCAGGATCTGGCCTTCTAAAGAGCAGTCAGGGTTGACCTCCTCTAGGACTGACCGATTTGATTGTCTTACAATCCAAAAAACTCGCAGGAGTCTCCTCCACTACCATTAGAAGTCTGCAAAGAAATACTGAAAAGTTCTTTGCCACCCCCTGTTGCATTCCAGAGATTTTCCAGCTTACAAATGATATTGGCAAGCATTCAAAAAGGTTGATGGACATTGGAAAAACAATAATTTTGTAGATCAAAGTATAAATTTTCTTTTATTGTCTATGATCTTTTGCTACACTCATACAATTCTTGCATGACTGTATTTATACATTTTGACTTTAACCACAGTAAATACTCAGGATGAAATAACAGTCAGTTGAAGGAAGAGATGACAGTTTTTAAGAATATCAAAAATCTGTCACACAGAACAGGGTTGCTGCCTGAACTCTATAACTTCAGAGAGTAAAAAGAAAATTAAGCTTTTTGTGTCTTGCAGATTTTTTTAAATTTACCTTTTGTTTTTACAGTTTACTCTACTTGAAAAAGGTAGCATGCAAACCATTGTAGGGAAAACTCTTTATGACAAACCAATATCCAGTGTTCCATTGCTAATCTATACTGTATGTTTTCCATTCTATGAACTTCACTGTTCGTAGTTCAGCTCAAAGGTCAAGTACATTTGCTAGCAAGGGCAGTCTATTCATCTAGAACAGGGGTGCCAAACTCAAGGCCCAGATCCAGCCCATGGGGTGCTTAGATCTGGCCAGCGGGGCCACCCTGGAAACAGCAAAGGACTGGCCTGCAGTCCCTCTGCCAGTGAAAACGGAGCTCCAGTTTTGGCTGCCATGGCCTCCTGCAGCCCTCTGTCAGCGAAAATGGAGCTCAGGCTCCCCAGCTCTGTTTTTGCTGGTGGAGTGCTCGGGCCACTAGATGCTCCCTCTCTAAAATGAGTGACATTGAGCTGGCCACGCCCACCCTGGCCATGCCCCAAACCCCCCAAGGTCAAACATAATCCTGATACGGCCCTCAACAAAATCAAGTTTGACACCTCTAATCTAGAATGTAAATAGAGTTTGCATTGTCAAAAGTAACAACCATTTGGAGACATGTGGAATGTTAAGTAAATCTAAGCTTCCTGAGGACTCTTTTGCCAAAGACAAAGTGTAAGATGGGCCCTAATTCCATTCTATGTACAGAAGGAAAAAGAAATAGACCGGTCATGAAGCCAACACTTAAAGCTGAACAGTTTTTCTACGGTATGTCTAAGTCAGTGAAGATGAACCTATGACAGGTGTGGTCATAGGTGACATCCAGGGGTGAAATCCAGCAGGTTCTGAAGGGTTCTGGAGAACTGGTAGTGGAAATTTTGAGTAGTTCAGAGAACCGGTAGCGGAAATTTTGAGCAGTTCAGAGAACCTGCAAATACCACCTCTGGCTGGCCCCAGAGTGGGGTGGGAATGGAGATTTTGCAATATCCTTCCCCTGCCACACCCACCAAGCCACACCCACCAAGCCACACCTTGTCCACCAAGCCACGCCCACAGAACCGGTAGTAAAAAAAATTGGATTTCACCACTAGTGACATCCCAGGCCTTCGGAGCTTCTGGAAGTTGCAGAAGAGGTTTCTGCTCTTGCACAACCTCTGGAACCTCCAAAAATATGTGTGAATGTGCTGTGCTTCCCTTTTCTTTTAGGAGGCTGCAAGTCCACACAAGAACATTCTCCAAAATTTCCAGAACTTGTGTGATCTGGGCCTGACTTGGATAGGCATTTTGAAAAATATTTACCATTATGTATGTATGTATGTATGTATGTATGTATGTATTTATTTATTTATTTATTTATTTATTTATTTATTTATTTATTTAATAATTCATTTAATTTAATTTATTACTCTTGGTTGCTTCTGTTTTGTCTATGTTGGCTTGCATGTGTATGTGTATATATGTCTGTGTGTGTCTATGTGACACACTAGCAGAGTAAATTTAGGCATTTTCTGAATTTTTCACACTCCAAGTTCCAAAAGTTCACCATCTTTACATAGATTTATGTAAAGGAGTAGAATGTGTTATATGAAAAAATATCTTTCTGTTCTCTTATGGATAATGAATCAAGAGCTCATTAGGAATGTTTTAGGGACTTATACTGCTGGACACCCCCCCACCACATCTCTACATTTGCCTTATTCTACCTAATAGTTGGTCCTGAGAAAGAATTTATGAAATATGTAAAATGGTTTAGGTTTTACACACTGTCCATCCAGTGTGCTTGTGTGTGCACAAATAAGAGAATAAATACAAGAAAATATTCTAATGCATGCTTTGTATTCACATTATTATTTCTGTTGAGTGGCGCTGTGGAAGGATTTCTGATTTATTGTTATCATACCCCTTTTGAGTTCTCTGCTGATGACATCATTTACATTAGAAAAGGTTTGAGAGATTTTTGAAGTATCACTGTGGTGATGCAGAGCAGAGAAACGATGGGAATCTCAGCCATTATACTCTATTTCTATAAACATCCATTCACGTTTTGCAGCCCAAGATGTGAAGTTTCTTGGGCTGTAAAGAATGGGGGAGAAATGTTCTTTCAGAGTTGTAAGATTCTGTTAATATAACCGTATAGTAAAATACAATTAGTCCATCTGATCATGCTTCCTGTCTGAGTTATCTCACCAAGTCCTGGTCCATATATCTGGTGGATTGCTAGCACCTGAAATTTAGAGATCTTTTATTTTCCCTTATTCAACTCAGCACTGCAGAAGTAAATTCTGAAATACAGTTGGAACAGAGATTTTCCAAGAGGAACCAACAAGACATCTGAAGAATAAATTACTATGGGTTACCTGATTAGACCTAGGCTTGGGGCCAAGCCCAATAAATAGTAAATCAGTCTAGAGATGAAAATTAATTGCATACAGTGATAATGAACTGGCCGAGACCGTTAAAAAACGCTCATGTGTTGGGGTGGCCTTGCTAGACTGCTGTAAAATGCTGCAGGCAGGAGCTCTGACCTACGTGTATCTGGAAAAGAATATGGAAAATCAACACTCCACTTCAACTGTGGCTGGCTTAATTCCACAGATGATAACTTAAAGCCTTTTAGCGAAGCAAAACTTCTTTAGCAGTAGCCCTGACAAACAAGGACAACAGCGATGCATCAATCTGTCCGAAATGAACTGTTATTGAATGAAGAAGCCCTGACTTCGATGCGCAAATGTAAAAATAGAAGAACCTCTATAACTCCACTAAAGCTAAATTGGAGCTTGGAGAAGAATCTGACTGACTCATATCAGGGTCAAAACTTGAGTGCAAAAAATATGAACAGCAAGTTTGTCTTCTATAAGACTTTTCACAGTTGGGAACTCACTTTCTTAATACGCACACTATATTACCTAAGCAAAACATTTATTTTCTCCCCAAAGGTGATTTCCTCCAGCTATCAAAGTTCTTCCATGCTTACTTATTTTTGAGTAGCCAGTTTAAAAATCTGTAAATTAAAAAAAATCACATGACCATGATTAACTCTGCTATTGGATTTTAACACTGTGATTAGCAAGCATAAATTACATTATTGTTAGAGTCCAAAATTTTACTTGGATGGAAAGTTTGCTTGTCTGATTATTTACTCACTGCAGCAGCAGAATCAGCAGAATGAGCGAAAGAACCCTGCCGATCCTTCAAACCTCAAATCAGAATTATTCTTATGATATGTTGGACAAATAGTGTTGGATGGAATGAGAGATACGTATTTATCTTTATTGCACTATTGCTCCTTGTCATCTAAACTTTCTTTTTAGAGGTTCTGTGTGCATAGTGCTATTCTTTTTGTGAGTGACTGAATTATTATTATTTTTTTACTCTCCAATGACTTTGTTTATCCAGTTTTCCATTTTTTCTCATCCTTTCCGTTCTATTCACAATGTACTATATATATTCCACTGTTATAATTTCTTTAAAAGCATTCATTATGTTCATTGTAGTCCACCTGGCATCTTCCATGCTTCTGGAAATGAAACATGTGATGGATACCTTAAGAAACCTTGGTTAAAGAAGCATAACTCACCTACATATCTTTCAATGACATTTGGCATATATCATCCCTTCATATCTATTTAACTGTCTTGGATGTTTTGCCCTATTATGCCAAACCCAGGGGTGGGTTCTACTTACCATTACTATCATTACTACTGGTTCGCAACAGGGCTGTGCACGCTGGTTTACTACGCTTGCACGCGAGTGCTCTTCTGCACATGTGCAGAAGCATTTTGATGATGTCGGGGTCGGTGGGCGGAGCCTCCCACCAGTTTTACTATCGGTTCTATAGAACTGGTGCGAACCAGGAGCAACCCAACACTGGCTAAACCACAAAAAAATTATAAACACTACAGGTAGTCATCTACTAAACTATTCATTTAGTGAGCGTTCCAAGTTACAACAGCACTGAAAAAAGTGCTGAAAAAAGTGACTAGACTTATGATGTTTTTTTACATTTATGACCATTGCAGCATCCCCATGGTCATGTGATCCAAATTCAGAGACTTGGCAACTGGTTTATATTTATGATGGTTGCAACATCCCATGGTCGTGTGATCACCTTGTGTAACCTTCTGACAAGCAAAGTCAAGGGGGAAGCCAGATTCACTTAACAACCATATTACTAATTTAACAACGGTAGTGACAAATAATGCCGCGTTACTGTGGCAAGTAATGTTGTAAAATGGGGCAAAACTCACTTAACAACTGTCTCGCTAAACAACAGAAATGTTGGGCTTTATCGTGGTTGTAAGTTGAGGACTATCTGTATTTAGTTTTTTTTCTCATAGTATTTCTTGCCATATTATGAGAGAATCTGCATATGTGGCACACCAGCCATTGAAAATATTTCTCATATTTGTCAATTATACATCCCCATTAGGCTTAAATACTTATGTTCCCTATTGGAAAGGAAAGCCTATTGGGATTCAAACCATAGATTGTCATATTTCTCATATGTACATATTTCTCATATGTACATATTTCATAGATTGTCATATGGGCTCAAATGTACATATTGTATGCAGAATGCTAAGTTTATAATTAAGGTGGTGGTTTTAGGGACTTGATACAGTACATTGAACCAACTGAGGTACCCTGTAAGGGAAATTCATTTATCTGATTACCGACTCCTTGTATTATCATAGATGTATTTTATAACTGTATTTCCTCATATCTATTTTATTCCAGAAGTAGGCGATGCATTTTATTTTATTTTATTTTATTTTATTTTATTTTATTTTATTTTATTATTTTATTTTATTTTATTTTATTTATTTTATTGATATGGTCACAAGACTAATCAATCAATCATCTACTCCTTCTCCTGTGAAATAATGAGAAGGGTGTGTTTTGTCAAGTGTTAGGGCAGTGATCTGGTGCCCAGGCAATTGTTTATTTCGGATGCAGAGATGATAAACACACTGGTGAATCAAGAGATGTTAAGCTTTATTATTAACTCAAGCAAACAGATTGAAAAGCATAATGTAAAAAGAATACATATACAAGCTGTCAGGGACTCCTTAATAACAAGAGCAGAGATACCCCAAAAGTGGCAAATTTCTAAAGTACCCACTTCTATGTTCTGTGCAGCAGCTCCCAGATTAAAGACCAGTACTAGGGCTTTTATTAAAATCTGGCACCATGATTTTATGGCTATAGTTATGAAACTGCAAAACCTGATCTTGCCCGAGTGGCACATGACTCAAAAGTTTGAAACTTTCACAGAAAAGAAAAGCTTTACAACTGTGTGAAGATTCCTCCCCCAACCCCTTCTCCTTTATTTAGCAAGGAAGAATAGGGAGGGGGGGGAAGCAGGTTAATTCAAATGAACTCTGAACTTTTAGATTTTTTTCGTGGGCTGCAACCGGTTTAACAACTGGTTCTGTGAGCGTGGGCTTCATGCGTGCACGTGGGCATCGTGTGCGCGAGCACCTAACATGCTTGCACGCAGCGTTCAAAATACAGTAATTTGAAGCTCAGTTGCTCACCTTCTAAGGCAGCCCTAGTAAGAACAGTGGAGATGGGGAAATCAGTTGTGCTGCGCAAATCAGCTGAGCCAGAAAGAAGGAACTATAGGACAGGATAGGGCAGGGGCAGGTGGGCGGGGCCAGTTGATCATCGGAACTACCGGTTCACCTGAACTGGTCGGAACTACTGTTTCGCCTTAACTGGTCCGAACCAGCAGCAGGTCACCACTGCATAACTCGGGTTTTTTTTTCCAATTCATCCTCAGATTCAGAGCAAATCAGAACACGTAACCATCCCAGAATGACCTCAGCAGATGAGGCTTCTTTCAAAGCCAAAGATCTGGCTACCAAACACGTCATGCTGTTCTAGCAGAATATTAATAGGCACTACTTGGTTTACAGAAGCTAGATATATATATATATATATTTACTAAAGTCACAAGAACCCTGATGGTTTCCCTACAAGAGCAGGAATTTGCCTTTCTTACTAGGTCTTTCAATGAGTTCCTCGTGTTATTTAAACATGAACGACGTGGAGAAATTTACTTTCCCACCTATATGTATATAACATTTTTTAAATGTTTTGATCCAGGGAAACTTAAATTAAAAAAATTCTCTATCTTTAATGCTTCAGTGTGCTCTCTACACTTACATAATGCTATGAAACATTTTGGAGTTCCAAAAAGTGAGTTGTAACTCACTCTTAATGGGAATGTAACATCAGTCTGCATCAAATGCCCCTGCCTCTGCAGCTGCCATGTTTTCTCAAGAAAAGACATGGCTGCTTTAACAAGTTACGGACAAGTTCTTTATTTGGAACCGTGTACTCTTTCAAGCACCTTGTTGGAATCCTTTCCAAAGTAGAGCAGAGCCCCGGCTGTTAGTATATATATAATGGTTGCTATAGTTGCTGTATTTTTTTTCAAATACTTCCTAGAATTAGCAGAAAATTTCAGTCATGGGAAGGTGAGTGAAAACATTCTGCTGGTGTCTCCAAGAAAACGACACCATGATTTAACTTTCACGGAATCCGGTAACCGTTTCAGCTTTTTCTACATTGCCAAAAAGGCTGGGTCATTTAATGATCAGCAGGAGTCCCACACACCAAATAGCTTTCATGTGGTTAGGGGTTAACATTAAAGGGGTTGCTGTAGAAGGGAAGAAAATAAAGGTTTTCTTAAAATAAATATTAATCATTTGAAGGATATAATGTTTCATTTCTCTTACTTCTCTTTTTTCTTCCTCCTTTGTGACTGAGCATTCACATAGTTGTTTAACAACTGGCCTATTTTATCTCAGTTTATTTCTTGCTTAGAATATTATTGTTGCAGCAATAGCTAATTTCAATATTAAGTATAGTTAGCTATCATATGTACCAACTATAATATGTATCACTAAAACATGGTTTAACTCAGTAAAGCCAATATTAATGACTGGCCTGTACACAGGGGTGAAATGCTCCCAGATTGGACCAGATCACCTGGTCCGGTAACCATCTTAGCCGGTGGTTTGGCGATCCAGTAGCAATGGTGGAGTGAAGGTCCGCCCACCTGCCTGGGTGTCATAATGTGTTTTTTACCTTCTGTGCATGCTCAGGTCTGCATGCACATGTGGCGCCCGCACGGCGCGTGCACTTCCAAACCGGTAAGGAAGGTAAGTAGATTTCACCCCTGCCTGTACATACACATTTTTCTGCCAAGCAAAATTGATGGCGGGTGCTTGGAAAAAATGATCATTAATTATTATTCATGTTCTGTAGCATGAATTGATAGATGTGCAATAGAAGTAAGGGGATAAAGAATCACCCTCAATATTTGTGGTTTTTGGTATTTGTAATATCTGTGTAGATCTTGTTGGGCAATGTCCCTCAAGCAACAATTTGCATGTTGGTAATTACTGTTTTTATCCTGTTGCAAAGAGGTAAATTTTTCTGCCAAAGGGCAACCAAATTTCCTTAGAGAACCAAAAGAACAATTGAAATGACCAACAACAAAATTTTCAAGCAATCATTGCACATTTTTTCTATGGAAATGGAACAATTGGATTCGCAGTGTATTTCGGATTAAAATAAATGCTTTGATTTTTGCGTCCTGTTCTTTTGTATTTGTGGTTCCAATAAATGAAGACCTACATTTTTAATAAATGTTTATTGCTTTTAAAATAACAGAAAAAGAAAACAAAAGTACATAACACAAAATACATACATAATTAAAAAAATACATAACAGCTTTAAAAGTTGTGAAAAAAATACAATGAAGTAACACCAAATTAAAAAGTAATTACAGTAAACAGTTTAAACCAGGAGATTGTGATTTCTAATCTCACTTTAGGCTTGTAAAAATGACTGGGTGATTTTGGCCCATTCATTTTCTCTCAGTCCAACTCACCTCACAGGGTTGTTGTGAGGAAAAATAAGAGCAAAAAGGAGTATTAGATATGTTCACTGCCTTGAGTTATTTATAAAAATAAAAAGGCAGGATAAAACAAAATCTTTATTTAAAAACTCAGTTAGAATTATATATATATAAAGCTATCATACTTCTTTTAATCTTCTGTGTTTAAATGAATCCCATATTTTATTATATTATATTTATCCATTAAAAGTCTACATCTATAGCAGATCTGGGTATTTTATAGAGTGTCAGTCACATTTGCCTGTCCCTGTCTGGTCCCCGGCAGCAGCAGGAGGGTGACAGTGAGGGGTGGCAGTGGCAGGGGGCAGAAGTGGGGATGGTGGTAGTGGCACCCTCCACAACACTCCCAGTTTCTCATGTAGTTCTTTGGGAAAATTAATTGACCATCCCAAGTCTATATGCAATCCACTCGTAAGCAAAAAGTGAAATCAAGTCTTCAATCCATTGAGTAAATTAGGCCATCCGTCATAGTCTTTTGACTATAGTAAAGACACACAAAAATCCATTTACATTGTTTAGTTGTTAAATTTCATATACTGTATTTTTTGGAGTATAAGACGCACCATACTATAAGACGCAGCTTAGTTTTGGGGGAGGAAAATAGGGGGGGGGAATCTTCCTACCAGGTATTCATCTGGCCAGCATCCTTAGTCTGGTCAGCTTCAGCACATTAGTTTGCTGGTTTTTTATCCCCTGCTTGGGGATAAAAAACAGCTTCTAAGGCACAGCTGAGAGGAAACAGCAATGAGAAAAGCAGGCAAAGCAAGGGGGAGATCACTTCACTCAGCTAGCGCCTAGTTAGGGCTGAAAAAAAGCTTCTAAAGAACAGCTTAGAATCGGAGCAAAGCATCACTCGCTAGAGCCTCCTTAAAGGACAGCAGAGTTGAGAGACCAGGCAAGGCTGGGAAGATCTCACTAGTGCCTCATTAGCACCTCGTTAGGGCTGAAAAAAAGCTATATTTGGAGTATAAAATGCACCCAAATTTTCAGCCTCTTTTAGGGGGGGAAAGGGTGTGTCCTATACTCTGAAAAATATGGTACTATGTATGTAATTTAAGACAGCAGTATCCTCTGAAAATTCTAGGTCTTCTCACACAGTCACATTTATATAATCCACCACTTTCTTGCAAAACATTAATAAGTATAAGGCATTGTGAAAATAAATATTTAAGGAAGTACTGTCCTTCCTCCAGCAAAATGCTGTCCTACATAATCCTTTTATATATAGGTGTACTGGAGTCCAATAAATGTTAAATATTATTTTCTGTTGTATAAGTCATAAATTGATATTCTTCCTATAGAAGTTAAGACACTCTCCCATATTGTTTACAGAATACAGGGAACGTTCAATTCTTTATTCCACTCATTTCTTAACTTTTGCATATCAGGTTGATTTATTGATAAAAATAAGCTAAAATCAAATGTAAGAAAGAAGCCTTACTTAATTTTAATATTGGCAAGTTTTATTCCCGGCAAATCCTACAGGCTGAGGTGGGATGTATATGTTCAAGCACATCAGCCTAAAACATTTTTCTCTTATTTTGCTGCACTCATACTCACTCATGCAGAGAACTGAAGAAGAAACATGACAGCCCTTCTTGATGAAACATTAACAAACAAGTTAGGAATATCAATACCGTCTGCATTCCGCCCACCCTATCGAGATAATTTATACTGATCATAAATTATTATATTTCAGTTCAGGAAAGCATACCAAATGTCTGTTGGTTGCAAGTCTGCTTTGCTACTTTTAGGAAGTAATGTTGCACTCTTATATCTTCAACCTGTAAGTAAATGTTATACTTGCCTGAAAATGCAACGAAGCAGAATGAGAAAGACCCAAACGTTTGACATTGAAAAAGGGAGGAAAGAGGGAAAGTAAAAAATAATAGAAGGAGAAGAGTCCATACAAAAATTGCAGAGTTTAACAGAGAAGAAGGGGTCAACCTATTTTCCAAAGCATCAGAAGGCAAGAAAAGAAACAATGGATGGAATCTAATCAAGGAATTTAAAACTAAGGAGAAATTTCCTAAAAGTGAGAACAATTAATCCATGGAATGGCTTGCCTTTGGAAGTTGTGGGTGCCCCATTGCTGGAGGCTTTAAAGAACAGGCCGGATAGTCATTTGTCTGAAATTGTATAGTCTCTTACTCAAGCAGGGAGTTGGACTAGATGACCTCCAAGATCCCTTCCAACTCTGCTATTTTATGTTTTATGTTCTATATTCATTCAACTTCCTTTTTTTTTATCCCATCACTTGATTATGATTTCTTAGTCTGCCAGTGGATGCTTTCTTTCCCAACTATGCGGCAAACAAAACTAGTAGATTTCTTCCAATTTTCCCATCTTTTACACATTATTAACTTGGCTGTCTTTCATGGCTTCAAAATCGCATTGGCCATGCTGCTCCATTGTCCCTGCCAGTCAAAGGCTAAATATGCATAATCCAAGGATATGTCTAAGATTCACATCTATTTTAATACTTAAAGAAAAAGGGGAAAACAATTTCCTGGATTAATGAAACAATGTTCATAAAATTCACTTCAAAAAAAAAAAATAATAAAATAAAGGTATGCTTGTAACCTGATTGCAACCAATGCCAAAATGTTCAAGTTATTGCATTGAACTGCTACCAGAGGAGTTAGGTAATTTTACATGGACTATTTCAACATAAGAGTGTTTTGAATGTCATATTCTGGACAAGTCCTATTCTATCTTCATTCACTCATGAATCATTCCTTCTGAAAGGCTCTCATCTATTAGTTCATAAAAGCTAGGAAAAAATGTTTATTTATCTGCATCCATCTATCTGCATACATGTCAATGAATCCAAGGCTTGTCTGAAGCTCTCTTCTCATATACTTTTGAGGAGAGCATTCTTCATCCTTTGCTTATCATGGCAAGGTAGCCTATACGCACATGCTGATCTATTAGATTTGACAAAACAAGAAGAATTTTGCGGGATTAGAGCAAAGGTCATCTGACTTATCTCTTGGATTCTCACTAAGAATTTAATGTATTGCAAAACTGTCCCTTTAATTTTGTAAGTTGAAAGTTACCCGTTGGCATTAAGTGCTCAGCATTCACTCCTACTCTTGTCACGTGACACCAACTACTGAAGTATGTTTTACTTTGGGTTGCCTTTGAAGACCACTCTGAAGCTTCAGCTGGTCTTGGAATGTGGTGGGGTGAGCAAGGATGGGCTTGCCTTGTCCCGCTCATCTCTCTGCTCTGTAATATCTCTGCTCTGTGAACTGCAGTGGTTGCTAATTTGCCTTCCCTGGATCTATATTTTTCTGAAAATACCTTTTTCAAATTGTCTTTTTTATTTTAATTAAAATATGCAAAAAAAAAAACAATTGATAAATTTAATAAATTGAAAACAAAGGTGAATGAATGAATGAATGAATGAATGAATGAATGAATGAATGATTAAAATATCCCTAAATATATCATGGATACATGTGTGAAACTATTATAATAAAGTCTAAGGAGAAGTTCTTTATCTAGAGAAAAATTAGATTAGGAAAAAAGGGAGATGCATTCTGGAGAAGACATTGTTTATGCAATGTGCCATGCTCAGGGTGCTATCCAGCAGGTTCTGGCAGGTTCTGGAGAACTGGTAGTGGAAATTTTGAGTAGTTCGGACAACTGGCAAATACCACCTCTGTCTGGCCCCAGAGTGGGGTGGGAATGGAGATATCCTTCCCCCAGGAGTGGGGAGGGAATGGAAATTTTGCAATATCCTTCCCTTGCCACACCCACCAAGCCATGCCCACCAAGCCACACCATGCCCACCAAGCCACATCACGCCCACCAAGCCACACCACGCCCACCAAGCCACACCACAGCCACCAAGCCACGCCCACAGAACTGGTAGTAAAAAAAAATTGAATTCCACCACTGGCCATGCTACACTTATTTACTTACTTTGCTCCTCTAGCATTATGAAACTGTGAATGGCTCATTAAATCAGTCATCATACCTTTGAATGTTCTTATCATAAATAACAGGGCCTGAAACAGTGCTTCAAAATCAAAAGTTGCTGCCACTTCAATAATTGTTCACAGTACAAAATCTAAACTCTCTACAATTAAAAAAAATCGTTAATTAATTGTTGAAACCAGTAATGTTGGTTATAGAAACCAGTAATGTTGGTTATAGAAAATTGAGAGGCTTCACTCTTGAAATCATCATTCAGTGCTCTGTTCCTCTCTTAATAAATCCCTCTGAAGCAAATGGTGGCTATGGCAATCTTAATCCATGCGATCCCCATGGCAGTAGTACTTCTCCTGGGACACTTGTTGGTCACTCACTTTCTCCTTCTCTCAATCAAGAGGCAGTGAGGAGCAACACTCTTCTTTCCTTCTCTTTTTCAGAAGTAACACTGCCCTGGCTGTCAACTGAAAATGCAGCATTTTAAAAAAAAAAATCAGGCAGACTACCCTTCAAGCCTTTGATACCTACATGAATCAGGGCCCCACCCAGTCAAGTCATCCTCCTGCTTGAGCAGGGGGTTGGATTGTAAGACCTCCAAGATCCCTTCCAACTTTGTTATTCTGTTCTGCTGTTGATCCAAACTTTCTCTAACTCATTTCTTATAGTGGATTTAGGGTTCAGAAGCTGCCGATTATAATCAATATGGCTGTCATTTGGATTCCTTTCTTGGTAAGGAATCCAAATTTCCATACAGTTTCATTTATAACACAGCATGCCTTGGTAATTAATTTATGTTATTTTTGATATGAACATAGGTTAAATTTATGGTATTTTTGATATGGACATAGTTGTCCAAAGCATTAAAAACAAAAATCAGATTTTAATATTGTATTATTAAGACTGCAATCCTATGTTCAAATTAATCTATGAGCTATGTTGGCAATAGTGTATTCCATCAGAAGGGTCATTCATGCCAGAGAGATCTTAGCAGAAGAAACAGATTAAGTATATCTACTAGACCATTTAATATGGAAAGAAAACAGGGGGAAAAATTATATACCAGATTGCTTGTTGCCCAGATCAGCAAGGACTTCATCAGATGTTAAGAGTTCCTGGTCATCTGTCAATAGGTGGACAATGGAACTAGGGTTGAACAATTAAGGCTTACAACTATAGGATTACTGGAAGAACAACAACTATAGACAAGATAAAAGTATACTATGTTTGAAAATTATACCTTTATGGCTTGCCCTTAAAAACCAGAAGCATCAAAGGGGGCTACTTAAAGCGAATATTGGAATATTGAATAAAAAGTTATCCAGACTCAAATATCAATAAACAACAATTAGCAGATCAAGGAAAATTCATTACTAGAAATAAAATATTCAGGGAAGCAGGAAAGGAAAGGAAAGGAAAGGAAAGGGGAGAGGGGAGAGGGGAGAGGGGAAGTGGAAGGGGGAGGGGGAGGGGGAGGGGAGGGGGAAAGAGGGAAGGGAGGGAGGGAGGGAGGAAGGGATTTCTGATGCTTCCTGTCAGTTTCCCACAAGAAAATTCAATGGGGAAGCCAGCAGGAAGTCGGAAGTTGTTCCTGCCCCCACTGCTTTTTTTTTGCCCACTAGTGGTCATTCTGTTGACCCAACAGAGCACAGCTTGTCTAATAGCCTAATAAGTATGTGAGTGAAGGAAGGGCTTTGTTGTGAATATATAGAAAAAAATGAGAGATACTGATTTTATGAAGGCAATCCATCCTATTTTCCAGCATTTGCTAGCATTGCATAATGCTATCTTACTGTACTGGCAGGTAGTCTACTGTGTCTTTAAGTAAATCTAAATATTAAGTCTAGGAGGGATCAAACTGCAGGGGTGAAAAAATTCTGAAATACAACTGCTAAAGTTAATGCTTACTTAATTCTTAGTTTTATACATGACTTAAAATGAAAAGGCTTCCAACTATTATAAGATGTACAGGCTTAATCTACATTTCAATAAGATGTTTCAAGGCAGTGTGAGAACTGTCAAGGACCTTTTCTTAATCTTGAGAGAGACCTACAAAGGAATGCTGGCAGTTTCGTTTTCTTCTGACATGGAAGCATTATTTCATCAAGAAAATGTTATTCTTATTCATTTGGGTGCTTCCCACTTCAGGCGAGTCTCCACTCCGTCTGTGCATTCGGTGGGAGAAATACTGTAGTGTCACCTGAGTTGTCAAAAATCTCCTTTGAGAGAGAAAGAGAAATAGATTAAATGATCTGAATGAAAGCATGACCTTGAGTTTCATTTCTTTTTATTTTATCCTTTCCAGATGAAATATGGAAAGAAAATCCTTAGCTTCAGGTGGGCCTTCCTTTAATTTAGGTGTTCTTAATGCTAAAGCGGTGTTATTTTTTTTTTTTATCAAAAAATTTGCATACAAATTGGCTGTGCAAATTACCTTCCTCTGCACTCCTTTTAAAGGCTCCTTTTCAATGGGGAAGCCCTCATGCTCTTCAGAAACCATCATGAGACAGGCTTTCCCCACCCTGTATCTGACAGGAAGACATTTCACGCAGCAACCAAATATATTGGGAAGTAATTGCCATAGCTATGGTAGTCAATGATGGACAGGATAAAAACTGGTTATGTTACATATTCAGGAACTAACATAAATCCATCGAGCTCCAAATTAGCAGGAATGATTCCTTCTCACATATATTGTTCTCATGTAGTAGAGAAAGACACCTGGCTGCCTCCCAGTACTGAAGACTTTGGTGTGGGTGTGTGTTTGATGTGTTAACATTTTTAAATGCCAAGTGAGAATAAAATAGTGAGATTCAGTTAATGGGAATTTCTTCAAAGCAACACATATGTACATATGTATCAATAGTCCAAAGATGGCATTCCAAAAGTGGTTGGGTCAGGGTACATTTTGGGAGAAGTTTCCAAAATCTGAGAAAATAAAAAGCAGAATATTCCTTCAACGTTTTTTAAGGCATCCATTTTGTTTGTTCATGCCCCTCCCTCAAGATTCTCCCTCAAGACTCCCTCAAGATTTTCTCAGATTTTGGAAACTTCTCCTCAAGATTCCTCAAATTTGGACTTCCTTTAGTTGAGATGCTCTGGGAGGCCCCGACAGAATGTGGTTAATAATTTTGATAAAGTTTTTGGGGCCCCATTTTGCACCTCTGTTTTAAAAAATGAATGTGCAATTTATGGCTGACAGCACAACTATATAAAGTGTACGTCACAGTTCTTACCCTTTGCCTTCTTGTCAGCTTATATCTGTCTCTCATCAGATGGCTAGGAAGAAATAGCCTTGGTTACCTGCAGTAAATGACTGTGAGAAACCATATTCTGTGCTTGTTATGATCACTGTCTCATTATGATGTCAACATGGAAGTCTGGTGTTAGCAATCTTTATTTTTATTTTATTTATTTTATTAGTCATATTTCTATGCCGCCCACTCTCCGAGGACTCTGGGCGGCTTACACTAAAGACAGTATACTAAATAGCATATTGCCCCCAACAATCTGGGTCCGGTTAATAAGTAACTAATATTAGGATTTACAACCATGAATCTTAAAGTCCAACTTCTAGCCAATAGCAACTTTCTAATAGATGTATGCAACATTCCAGGTTCATAGTCAATTGTTTTCATTTCATTTCACTAAAGCATACTTATAATTCATGAATAATACTTACTCAACCACTTTGGTGAAGCAGAGTTTCCTGAACTTGTATTGTGTCTTATGACTTTCAATTTGCTATAAATTGTAAATCAGTCCCCAAAACATTACTGGATATTCCTTCTTCTTTTCCCCCCATATGTCTCTTTATGTCAGGAGTAGTCAATCTTTTTGCAAACAGGGATCAGACTTAAAAAACAAAACACCACTTTTTTTTACTACCTTCAAAGACTTATATGAGCAGCAGCAGTGATGAAGCTATTTTTCTAGAGGAAATGAAGCCCTGTTCTAGAGGGAATTAGCCTGGAGCCGTGATGGCGAACCTATGGCACGCCATATCAGTGGGCATGCCAGCTTAGCTCTGGCGTGCATGCATGCGCCGGCCAGCTTATTTTTGGGCCTTCTGGGCCCACCAGAAGACTCCTAGAGAAGCTCTGGAAGCTGGGGGACAGCAAAAAACATCACTTCATGTCCAACCGGGAGTTGGGAAATGGACTGTTTCAGGCCTCCGGAGGGCCTCAGAGGGGGTGGGGAAGGCTGTTTTCGCCCTCCTCAGATGCATAGAGAGGATCTGGAGCCAGGTGAGAAAGAAAAACGGGCATAGCGGGCCATCGCATGCCAGGAGCAGGGGGGTTGCATGCGCAGGGCGGGGTGCATAGAATTATGGGTGTGGGCACACGTGTGCGCGAACCTCCCCCCGGCACACGATGGCAAAAAGGTTAGCCATCTCTGGCCTAGAGTCATTGAGCAGCCTCAAGAGACCTAGGACTGATCACCCTTAAGATCTGTGGGACCTTATTAATTCTTGTTCCCAAGAAAAGGCAAGAAGACTCGATAATATAAGAATCCCTACTTATATTATAGGTAGAATATAATAAAGTAACCAACTTGGACATCTCACATCTGACTATGTTTGCTTGCAACTGACACCATCTACTGAAAGGTAAAATAAAATTTGTTTGTGTGGACAATTGGGACCTTTCTAATTCTCTGCCTGCTTTTTGTGGTCCTGTCACAAACCAATTATCTGTTGCATTGAGAACCATATCTGAACTAGTTTAGCTCAGCTGAATTAGTACTAAACTATTCCTTGAAATTATTATCTTTACATTATTATTATTTTGCAAGCCAGTTTCCTTCTGTGTGGTAAAAATGTCCTTTTCCTTATGCCGTAAAAGGAATGTATAGGTCAAGCACTCTTTTTAATTATTTCCCTTCTATTAAATCATAAATCTGATTTATTTCTTTTTTCCAAAAGTGCCTTTACTCTTATGCGCTAAATGTATGTGGCTAGTCCATAAACAGTTTCTAATTAGAGACAGATGCATTCAGATGTGAACGTGTGTGTTATAAACTGACACTGAAGTGTATAAGAAACTGTCAGTCAGATCAAAAGTCAATCCCAAATCATCCCATTTGCAGAACTGAGATGCTGTCACAGTTAGTTAGCCCTAAATGTTTAAAACATCCACCAAAACTTTTATTCTAATTGAGCATGAGTTGAAAGGCTGCATACTTTGATGTCTGTGCTTTTATCATTTGTATATAGCTTAAAACTGCAGACTTGACTCCCCATCCGGAAATAGTAGACATTGCTTCTTACTGAAAAATATACAGGTGGGTCAATCTGTATTTATAAAGCTAGTTGCATTCCTGAGCCAGGCATTTAATTGCTTACAACACCAGAACATGAGAAAGAAAAGAAACCTCTTTCTCAGTATTGTTTACCCTTATCTGTTCTTACTCATGGACCACATCAAACAGGAATACCTTGCTAGTATAATATCCAAAGTTTTGCAGATCGCCTTGAACTTAGCGTGGGCTAATTTAAGTGTTTTCTTTTCTTCTAACAGATGAAATCTATTGTCAAATATTCATTGCCTAATGATTTTGCTTTAAACATTCTTTTTTTTAAAAAAAAAAAGTCTACACAAAGAACATTTTTTTAGAAAAAGTGTATAAGTATTAATTATACCAAAGGGACACCCAAAAAGCTTATATTAAAATCTCATTTCTAAATAATCAGCTTCATTGTTTCCACTATTGTTTGCTTTAAATGAACTTTTTTTCTCTTTTATTCGTAAGTTTGTTCAGAGTCACTAAGGAGTTGTGTAGGTTTATCAACACAGGAACTTGTAGCATTTTTAAAATTACAAGCAAAATTAGTCCCTTTTTTCCAATTCTGTTTTGTTCTTGTACAAAAAAAGTAAAGCCCAACACTTTTATCCAACAAGACAAAAATGCATCCAGTGACAAAATGTTATTAGGTTTGAAGGATCTATCTTGTTTTCTGTTAGAGTACTCATATCTAACAAATGGAACCTGTTGTAAAAATAAACATTTTAAATGTAAAAATTGTGAGCACAGGGATATTTCTACCGTGTTTCCCCGAAAATAAGACACTGTCTTATATTTTTTTGAACCCTGAAATAAGTGCTTGGCCTTATTGCCATGCACTCAAAAGCCCGATTGGGTTTATTATCAGGGGATGTCTTATTTTGGGGAAAACAGGGTACTAACACTGAATACAGGTAAAGATAAAGGTTCCCCTTGCACATTTGTGCTAGTCATTCCTGACTCTAGGGAGCAGTGCTCATCTCTATTTCAAAGCCGAAGAGCCAGCGCTGTCTGAAGACATCTCCATGGTCATGTGGCTGGCATGACTAAATGCCAAAGGCACACAGAACGCTGTTACCTTCCCACCAAATGGTCCCTATTTTTCTACTCGCATTTTTTATGGGCTTTCGAACTGCTAGGTTGGCAGAAGGTTGGGACAAGTAACGGGAACTCACCCCGTTATGCGGCACTATTCACTATTCACTATTCACTAACACTGAATAGAGTTTAACAATCTGTTGAGTCCTCGCACTTACGATGAGGTCCTCGCACTTACGACACATGGCTCTGATTGGCTAAGACACACGATCCAGCCGGCGGGAGAATACTAAATCCTTATTGGCCTTATATGGTTGTCTGTTCACTCTTGTGACAGACCACAAGCCCCTTCTAGGCATACTGGCTGGCAACATAGCAACACCCCAGGTTCTCTCCCCCCACATGTCACGCTAGGTCAAATTCCTGGCTGCCTATTCTTACACCCTCCTTCACTGCCCTGGCAAGCACCTTGCCCATGCTGACGCTCTCAGCTGCTGCCCCCTTCCCATCTCTGTATATGACCCCTCTCCTATCTCTCCTGTCCTTCTCATTGACTCTTTACACCTACCAATCACCACTGCGGACATCGCAGCCCACTCTGCCAAGGACCCTACTGTCTGCAGAGTTTTAGACTGGGTGCGCAGGGGATGGCCACCTGGGAATGTGGGACCTGAGTTCAAACCCTACTATATTAGGCAGCATGAGCTATCGGTGCTGCGAGGGTGTCTGCTATGCGGCGATAGGGTTGTAGTGCCTGCCAAACTACAACAGCCAGTCCTAGAAGCCCTGCACGAAGGACACCTGGGCATAGGGAGAATGAAGTCCCTACGACACAGCTACGTCTGGTGGCCGAACTTCGACCATGCAGCCACCCAGTGGGTTGCAGGGTGCCAGCCCTGCCAACTCTCTAGACCAGTGGCCCCTGCTGTCCCAGTTAAGGAATGGGAAATGCCCAAGTCGCCCTGGTCAAGGATCCATGTGGATTTTGCTGGGCCATTCCATGGGCAAACATTTCTAAGTGGGTAGAGGTAGTCACCATGGCATCTACCACGTCTGCCGCACTCATAAGAGCCCTACAAAGACTCTTTGCCACCCATGGGCTGCCAGACATCATTGTCTCGGACAATGGCCCCAGTTATCTTCCGCAGTCTTCCAAGTGTATTTGGCAAGCCACGGGATTCGCCATGCCAGGGTGACACCCTTTTGCCCTGACAGTAACAGGCTGGCAGAGAGAGCCGTGAGGTCCGCCAAAGAGACCCTGTCACGTTACGGCCATGGGGAATGGCAAGAGAAACTGACCCGCTAGCTGTTGGCACAACATGTAACTCCATGCCCCTCGACCAACAGGAGCCCCGTGGAACTTTTGATGGGCCGGCGCCTCCGCACTGACTTCGACCGCCTTCACCCATCCTACACCCCAGAAAAGCCCCCTGGCACCACAGCTTCATCGTGGGCGACCCTGTCTATGCCCAGAATTTCGGGAGCGAGCCAAGGTGGCTCTCCGGGACTATTGAACAAGTCACCGGACCTTACTCTTACCAGGTCCGGCTGCCCGATGGCCGGCTATGGCATTGCCATATAAACCAACTAAGAGCTCACTTTGCACCCAGGCCGGAACCCCCAGCCGACCTGAAAAACAGCGCAACAAGTCCAGTCCCTGACTACATTCCCTGACTCAAACCCGCCTCCGGAACCAGACTTACCATTCCAGCTGCCCGCCGAGGAAGTCGACGTCAGGGTTCCAGACGAGTCGCAGGGAGTTCCGCTGATACCAGGGACACCTCCAGCTCCTGCCGCCGCCGAACCTGAACTGCGCAGATCAACCCGGCCGCGCAGGCGCCCTGCCTACCTGGCCGACTACGCCTGCTCCATCCAAGGGGGAAGGGGTGTTGAGTCCTCGCACTTACGATGAGGTCCTCGCACTTACGATGTGCGGTTCTGATTGGCTAAGACGCACCATCCAGCTGGCGGGAGAATACTAAATCCTTATTGGTTGTTGGTTTGACAGCTATGATATAAATAGCTGTCAAACACCTAGTTCCTCGCTCTGTTTCTCTCTATCTGTTCTGTTAGCAATAAACGTTCCTGTTTGACTTTACCTGGTCTCGCCTCAGTTATTGACCCCGGGTTGCCCTACAGAGCACAATCCCTAAAGTGGATATAAATTCTCAGTTATTTATAAATTACAGGTAGTTCTTGACTTAGAACAGATCATTTAGAGACCAGTCAAAGTTACAACAGCACTGAAAAATCACTTATGGCCATTTTTCACACTTATGACCATTGCAGTGTCTCCATAGTCACATGATAAAAATTTAGATGTCATCAACAGAGGCCTATTTATGATGGTTACAGCGTCCCGGGGTCATATGATCACCTTTTGCGAGCTTCTGACAAGCAAAGTCAATAAGGAAGCCAGATTCATTGAACAACTGGGTTACTAACTTAACAACTGCAGTGATTCACTTAACAAGGGCGGCAAGAAAGGTTGTTAAATGTTAAAATTCACTTAATAAATTTCTCACTGAGCAACATAAATTTGAGGCTCAATTGTGGTCCTAAATTGAAGATTATCCGTAATGAGAATTTGAAATCCTTGCAAATCTATTTCAAATCACTGAAGTGTCTAACCAAACAGCCTGATCTAACTTCTGCACAATCTGTGATCTACTTAATTGCTATATATGATTTCACATGTGTGGTAATTAACGCAACAGCTTCCTTTTGGATGTGCATTACAACATTACAACACATATCAAAAGGGGGCAAGCTTTGAGCTCTTCCTTGCTCGCCTGCAGATTCCGTTGAACTTCTAAAGAGGGAGGGGGAAAAAGGACACAATTTGCAATAAACTGTATAGATGTAACTATGTGAACAAACGTCAGAAATCCAAACTGAAGGATGGTGGATTGCTTTCTCATTGTTTTCTCATTGGGGGGGGGGGTTCCACCAATAGAATCAGGTAATTTGGAATTGGGAATTGTAGGAAAAATCCAGAAATCTTAATATGAATTTAATGTGGCAAGATAGGTAATTATCTTATTTGGGAAATATAGCCAAATGGATTTTGGAATTTATTTTGAGGGGAACTGATAGATTTCTGTTTCATTTTGTACTGTGCTGTGAATATTAATGTATTTCTATTCTAATAACTACCTGCTTTCAATGATAAACCTTAGTATTTTATTAATATTTGGAGACACGGACAGTATGTTCACGCACAATGTTTTACAAAGAGAGAAGACTTCTTCATGGAAAATCATATCTTCATGACTGAATTAAATTACCCTGTACATTAAATTACATTTGGAAGAAAAATGAAGTTATTTCCTTGGTTGATTAACATCGTAATAATTTCCCATTTAATAAGAAATCAGAAAACCTACCTTCTGGTATTTTTTCCTCCAAAAATCCCAAACTTTACCTTTTCTCTGGCATGCTCTGGATGGTTCCCAAACTAATAGCTAATTTACAAAATGGATTGGCTAACAGATGGGTTCCAACTCTAATCCTAGAATTAAGGATTTCCTGGTGCTTGCACTCTACATAGTAGTGCCTGAATTAAAACAAGAGTGACAACCTATAATTGATTGTATAGTTAATATGTTAATTAAAATAAATATAATTAATGTGCTAATTGACATTAATATAATTGCTATTATTGGAATATTGGAAAGGCATGTGTTTACTAGTTTTTACCTTCTGCCTCATTAAAAACGACAGATTGGTAACAACTTCTGGAGATGTCTGCAGACCTCACCAGTGGTGAAATTCAATTTTTTTTACTACCAGTTCTGTGGGTGTGGCTTAATGGGTGTGGTGTGGCTTGGTGAGCATGGCTTGGTGGGCGTGGCAGGGGAAGGATATTGCAAAAACTCCACTCCCAGCCCACTCCAGGGGAAAGATACTGCAAAATCCCCATTCCTACCCCACTCTGGGACCAGCCAGAGGTGGTATTTGCCGGTTCTCCGAACTACTCAAAATTTCCACTACCAGTTCTCTGAACTACTCAAAATTTCTGCTACCGGTTTTCCAGAACCTGTCAAAACCAGCTGGATTTTACCACTGGACCTCACCCAAGGCCTTCAGGGATGAGTGATGTACTTCTGAACTAAAGCATAGGAGCTTGCTCAAAACCTTAGGGATAGATGGGCACTTGAACTTTGATTTCCCAGATCATAACCCAAACAAGAGTGGCCTGTACTGAGTGCTGTCCTATGCTAGTAGAATTGACATTATAGTTAGAATGGTCTTCCCTTTTCCTTTAAAACCTCTATTTCTCTCTCCCAGGGGGCTTTCTCCACAACAGATTTGTGTTATCTGTTATGGGTGCAGGAAAAATAAAAGAAATTATATGTTCTGTCTTTGGCACAGACAAAATATTAGGAGATGTTTAGTTAACTATTGTATTTCCAGTGTTTGATGAAAAAAAGAATATGATCCACCCTTTTTCAGTCTGAGTTAAAATCCACAGGAAATGTCAAGTGTGGAAACCCAAGAATGACAGGTGTAAAAGCTCAAAGCAATTTCTTTATTGCTGTTTGCTCATAAACAGAGTCTTGTCAGATTAAAGCACACTCTGAATAACTATCTGCTGAATGCTGAGAAGAAAGTAAGGAGGATTCTCTTCTGCACTGCTGCTTGCATACCAAGGACTCCAGGTTGATGTTTCTCTTTACTTCTTCGTCCTGTAAATCAGCACAAGATTCCACCACAGGAAAGTAGAAAAATGTAACTTAGGCATCTCTCATCCATGCTTTTTTCTGCTCCGTTAAGTTATTTATCTTAATCCCATATCATATACGATGGACCAAGTTTACAGACCATTTAAGGAGCTGACTTTTTAAAAATATATTTGGGAGCTTTTGGAACCATCAGTGACCTCCTCTTATAAACCAACTTCAACAAGCCCAGCATCTTCACACACAAGATTAGAGGTATCTTCAAATGTTCTTCCTCTACTATGATGCATCTGTATCTACAACTAACCACACTGCCTTGTCCCCCAATCCTAATTTCAATCCTATATTGGTTTAGTGATCCCTCTCCATGCTTCTGATGAGGGAGCTATAACCCATAAAAGCTTAAGTCTTTTGATAAAACATTTTGGTTTTAAAAGTGCTACCATATTCCTTCTCATTTATGCTAGTCATAGATGAACATGATTCTCCACCAGCAGTGTCAAAAAGAGTAACAATTGACAGTACAGACTTAAGGTTCTCCTTCCTAAGATATTGGTTCTCTTCTATTGTTGTTGTTATTTGTGAAGTCATGTTCGACCCATCGTGACCCCATGGACAGCGTTCCTCCAGGCCCTCCTGTCCTCTACCATCCTCTGGAGTCCATTTAAGCTCACGCCTACTGCTTCAGTGACTCCATCCAGCCACCTCATTCTCTGCCCTCTCCTTCTTCTTTTGCCCTCAATTGTTCCCAGCATTAGGTTCTTCTCCAGTGAGTCCTTCCTTCTCATTAGGTGGCCAAAATATTTGAGTTTCATCTTCAGGATCTGGCCTTCTAAAGAGCAGTCAGGGTGATCTCCTCTAGGACTGACCGGTTTGATCGCCTTGCAGTCCTAGGGACTCACAGGTGTCTTCTCCAGCACCATAGTTCAAAGGCCTCAATTCTTTGGCCCTCAGCCTTTCTTATGATCCAACTTTCATGGCCATACATTGCAACTGGGAAAACCATAGCCTTGACTATATACACTTTTATTGGCAGGGTGATGTCTCTTCTATAGGAATCATAAAATCAGTACCTTCACCCAATCCTAATTGGAATTCAGACATTCTAGCAGCTTTCTATGCAGAAGGTTTGCCCTATTGTGGATCCATAAATGAAACCCAAGGCTACTACTGTCCACAACAAAAGACTGAGCCTGCTTTTCTTCCTGTCTCACACTTAGCTGGAAGGTGCAGAGACAAAAAAGGCTTTTCATATACATATCATTGACTATATTCCACTGACTGAAAATCTCTCTTCAAGATTTCCATCTGGGCAATGGCAAGAGACAGGTTGACACTCTGTGCATATCTCTGGAAATAATAAAGTGCTGTCTTTGAGCATTGCTAGAAATAAACACGGCAAGAAAGGAAACCTCCATAGAGCCTTTAGGTACTGAGCAGTGATTTTAGCTATTATTTTTCTCTTTTATGGCTTTACCTTTTAAACTGTGTTTAGATCTTTGTTGTTGACTACTACCCTGTGGCCCTGGCCTGGTATTAAAACTGCACTGAAATACAGCGCATAAAAGCGCATGACCTATAAATGTGACGGATGGTAACAACACGGTTAGACTGCAGCTAACTTACAAACCATCAAGTGAATTGAAAGGCCTTCATGCTCTGTGTGCGAGGACCAATATAAAAATTTGGGCAGTGCCTGGTTCCCTGCTATAGGCTGGGCCTGCTAAGAACATAAGGGAACTACCATATAAGAGCCCTTTTTCATTCATCCAGAATTCTGGAACACAGGTGACATTATATACATTGCTTGCACTACTATGTGGTTTTGGCTTTGAATTTGTTCAATTTAAAATAAAACTCGGGAGAGACATATCAGCTCAACTCCCCCTTTCTCTAAATTTTATTACATTACAGATAGAAACAGCTAAATAGACAAAGATACAGATTGCCTGAGTCTTGTTTTTTTTTTTTTTTTTACAGGTTAATGGGCTTCATAGATTTAGATTTTTAGATTACTTTTATGGAATCTATGGTTGTAATATTTAAATTTTATATGCTACTTGCCTTTTCATATTTGCATGGATGACTCATTGTATTTTACTATATTTTACCTCGTTCTATACTGTCATAGACAGAAGTAAAGTCAACCAATTGGTGTCTATTTATCTGTCTGTTTCTATCTCTAATGAAATTTAGACAAGGTGATGAATTCTCTCCTTCTCAAAGATAAAAGGCAAATTGGATATGCTCTCTTCTTAAAAAAGCATATTTTCAGCACAATTTAAATATTGTTAAGGAGGCTGGCTAGCAAATTTGACTGATTTTGAAAAGTGAAGCAGGGCCAAATCTAGCATGCACATTTATTGCATACTATTTTGGTAAATATGTCCATTTCTTGAGTTGGCTACTTCTTGAATGTTATTTTCATTTATTCACACAATTATAAGCATAGACATCCCTAATGTACTCATTTATGTAACAGTTCTAATTTTTTTTATTAGAGAAGTCCATTGCACTATTCATAAAAGTATGAATTTCCAAGGCTAACTGAATTTGGGCTTCATATTGGTCCAAAAGTGCTACCTTAAGTACAGTTGCATTAAAATGATGACCCAAATCTCCCCCTTCCTAATTACAAATTTATATGCCAGGGAATAACTCCTAGGAAAAATAAATATGCTAATTAATACTCTGTACTTAACAAAATCTAGATTATTCAAAGAGATATTAGTGTGATGATATTTAAAAGCTAAATGTATTCTGGAAAAGAAGAATTTCTGGTTTACAATCATAAAAACTATGAAGTCTATAAAGGAAGTCAACCAACCAACCAACCAACTGTAATTAACCTACCTGCCTTCCCTTATACAGCCATATCATCTGTGTCTATATCTGGCCAATTTTTCAGTATCTATTAAACCATCAAGCCAACTTTGTGTATTAAATCTCTTTAATCCGGCAGAGATGCCAGATATGAAGTTTAAAGCAACATTTTTGTTATAATAAGAAATAGTTTGACCTCTCCTTTCTAGGGCCCAAGGAAGCTTCTGCCCATGAGGAAGGCAGACCTTGTCCTTTTTCACAAACTCTGCCAGTTTAAGAGACAGCAGTTCACACCCACTTGACCTATGTGGCTGCAACAACTTGAAGCAAGACAGCCAGCTTGCGATCCCTCCTGGGCACTCTAAAGGTCTAGTTTACTGAAGACTGACAGGTTACCTGGATGTTTGCAAATATGAGCACATTAATCTGCCTGACACCTAAATGTCCATCTTTGGCATTTTCAAGTCAAAGGAACATGGAAGGCAGTCTTGGATATTTGTACTTTAGCAGCATGAAAACCACCCATGTGTTCTGCCATGGATGTAATCCGCAGCTGCTCTTCTAGGCTGCACTCCTAAACAGACTTTAATATATGTTATACTAGAGTTTAAAACCACCATTAACATTGCACAAAAGCTTGGGGTTTTTTAAATATAAGAAAAGTACAGTATCAGAGTCCTCCATTCCCAAGGAGAAGAAGCTGGTGAATGAGGCTCCTGTGGAGAGAAGACTCCAGGTGAATGTACCAATTGTGGTTGCTACTTCAGTTCCATGCTGAGACCCATATTCTGCATGTTCCTGCAATTGCGTTGTTTACTTGCCCTGCTGTCTGTTTGTGTATCAGCTTTGCTTTGCCGGGAGGGGAAGAAATAGCAGCAGTGATAAAAAAAAAATGGAGGAAGGAGGGTTTCTGCTCCTATCTGTGGCAGCTCTTAGAAGCCGTCACTGTTATGGGAACCTCCAGGCATTCTCACCATGTGGAGTCTTGTTCACAGATTTCTCTGCAAAGCAGCCTGCAGCCATGGGCAATAACACAGCAGCGCAGTCATGTAAAGCTCTATCTAAATATTGGAAAGTCTCGGGGAAAAAGATGTCAAACCACATGTTGATCTGAGATCACCCAAAGTTGGGCCAATTCTTACAGTAGCCTCTGGCGTGTCCACTGCCTGAGCTACTTGCCAAGCTTGTCATGCACATTGTTGGCTGACAGAACATCAAGGACTCTGAATGCATGGACTTCTAAAATATGTTCAGGATGAAACAACATAAAAAGTTCATGTTGTCTCTGACGTCTCTTTCAGGTCTGCAGCAAAAGAGGAGAATGCTAAACAGAATGCAAGATAATCCTTGACGTACGACGACAGTTGAGCCCAAACTTTCCATTGCTAAGCAAGTCAGTTGTTAAGTGAGTTTTGCCCCCTTTTGTGACCTTACTTTCCATAGTTGTTAAGTGAATCACTGCAGTTGTTGAGTTAATAACACAGTTGTTAAGTGAATCTGGCTTTCTCATTGACTTCCCATTGTCAGAAGGTCACAAAAGGTGATCACACATGACTTCAGGACACTGCAAATATCATAAATAAATAAAGGGTACCCAGTGTCCAAATTTGATCACATGACCATGGGGATGCTGCAATGGTCATAAGTGTGAAAAACAGTCATAAATCAGTTTTCAGTGCTTTTGTAACTTTGAATGGTCACTAAATGAATGTTGTAAGTTGAGGACTACTTGTAGTGATAGCAATAGCAATAGCACTTAGAATTATATACTGCTTCATAGTGCTTTACAACCCTCTCTAAGCAGTTTACAGAGTTAGCATATTGCCCCCAACAATCTGGGTCCTCATTTTACCAACCTCGGAAGGATGGAAGGCTGAATCGACCTTGAGCTGATGAGAATCGAACTGCTGGCAGCCAGCAGTCAGCAGATGTAGCCTACAGTACTGCATTCTAACCACTTTGCCACCATGATACTGGGAGAAAGATTGTAATTTATTGATTTAATTACTATATAGATACAGATTATATTAGAGTCCATTGGGTTTGGGCAACCAATAAATTGAAATAAATAAATAAAGTACTCAGTGACAATTCTGTATCCTGTCCCTGCTCCAAAAGGAACTGATTTAATCCTGGACCTTCACCGCCCAACTTTCTTCATCAGCCTCAAGTAGACCTGGATGCCTGGGGAGCAAAAGTGAAGAGAAGAAAAAATACACACATTTTTATGCACATTTTTACATAATTTAAGTGGCTTTCTAAACTATGAATAACTCTCCTGTGCATTATGTCAGTAATAATAACATGTGTTTTGACTAGTTGTCAAGCCCTCTGGAAAGATCTGAGTAAACCAGGGGCAAAATAAAGGAACTGTTATACAAAGTAGGCCCTATTTACAGAACTAGAATGTAAACTCCAGGTATATCAAAGGAAACCTAATTCAGCATTTAAGATAGTTTTTCAACAAGGTATCAATATTAAGTAACAAGAGAGGTTTTTTTATACACACACATGGCATTTTTCTGTTAGTTCTCCACCTAACTTTCAGGCAACAAGCTGAAGATTGGTTACATGCCTACTCTCACACATAATTTCAGCTCTAGTCAACCTCTACTGAGTCAATCAAAGTTCACAGGTACATATAAATGGTTAGTGCGAGGTTTTTAACGGTGGCATACAAACATTTGAAAAAAATAAAATAAAAACAGCACCTGATGTCACAATCATCCTCATATACTTCAACATAGAAATGAAATACATAACTTTTGCATGAAATTAGTTAAGAAACCTAATTACTGAATTGAGAGCTACTATATAACAATATATATGGTACTTAGTAGAACAGTCCATATAGCATGGGGTTGCCAACCTTGACAACTTTAAGACTTGTGGACGTCAAGTCTTAATAATTCCCAGCTCCCAGAAGTCCTCATGGCTGGCTGAGGAATTCTGGGAGTTGAACTTCACAAGTCTTAAAGTTGGCAAGGTTGGAGAGCCCTGATGTAGCAGAAGGAAGGATAGGTTAGTGTTACTAAGAAAACTACCATTTGGGATGAATGAATGAATGAATGAATGAATTAATTAATTAATTAATTAATTAATTAATTAATTAATTAAAAAAATATGGAAACAATGCTGTTTATAGAAAGAGCCTACTAATGCAACATTATACATTATCTGCCATGTACACTCAGTATTTGAACAGCTTCTCCTGCATTCTAGTGGAGATGTATTGAAAGAAAAAGCAAAAGTTCTGGTGTCTCATTGGTATAATCCAAGGATTGCTGTGAAGTCCATGGAAGACAGAATTTATGCTAAATTGTTAAATTGCCGAAGGCAGGAATAAGTGTCCTGAAGATAGGTAAACCTGAGTAGAAAATTTGGAAAAGATAGGAGGTTCTTCTTACATCTTCTAGTTCCATTTTATAATTTAACCAACCCCAACTTCTAAAAGTCACGTAGTAGCAGGTGGGATAGAATAAAAGAAAAAGGAAATAGTTCTGAGGAAGAAGCAGAGAGTTGGAAACGTATCTTGGGCCCCAACTTTGGTTGTAGTGAAACAGAAAAATGAGAGAAAGGAAAAGAGAAAATGAAGAAAGCAGCATATTAGGAATCCAGATGTGGTAGAATCTCGTTCTCTTGTTAGAAAGGCAACTACACACACACACACACACATACACACACACACACACACACACACACATCAAATTTATATTTCACTGATAAAGAAATAAAGGAAGACTAATATAGATCTATTTGAAGCTATTTAGCTCTCATCAGCTAGCCATACCCTTACTCAGATTCGAAGTTGGGCTGCCTGCATATTAGGCAGTTGTATTAACCTAAGATAGCCAGGAACACAAGATCATCATGAGGTAAATTAAACAGTATACAGAATACACAGAAGAAAAAAGCGGGTAAAAAAGGGAAACTCTACCTTTGTACTTACGGCAACAAATCATAGTGCAGATTGCCTCGTGCATGAGTCCACATGCTAATCAACTACAACTGTGTGTTCTGGCCTATTGTGCACTTTACTGTTCCAGCTACTAAATTCAATATCCTACAGTAACAGGTGTGTTGAGCTAGTTGCCAAGAATTATTTCTTTACAGAGCTCTTTCTTGATTCGTACATGTTACAAACTCTTCCTAAAATAATGAAATCATATCATGTTGTAATGTGGAAAATTAAGAATAATGTAAGGAAAATGAACATTTCAAAACAATTCAGGAGCAAAAGCCAGCTATCTTTGACTTTTCAGTTCAAGTTCTCTATTTCTACAAAAACAACTATACCAGTAATGTTCACCACAAAAATGTCTTTCTTTCAGGCATATACTGCTCAGAGCAAAAATGTTGGTATGCTTCCTCAGCTGTTAGTGCTCTCAGGCAGAGTAAACATGGACAGGATTGTAGCATTATTTTCAGGCAGTATTAACTCTACTACCTTATGTACCAAGCTTTCTTTTCCAATAAATCTTTTAGAACCATGGATCTTTTTTCCTCCTTTTTTGTACAATAAATATGAGAGCAACCTAATATTTCTTTAATTTGCCTTGCTATTAACTCTAAAGGTATGCTTGACCGCTAAATTGACATGTCCTTATCACTTGGGCATTCTGTGTTCTTTCATCTTCCTAATGGATGTTATTGCACAGACATCTGAAGCCTACCTGAATTCAATCTTTTAAATTTTAATTCACTTTACATTTAGGCCAGTCATAAATAAATACCGTTTAGGTATCTACTATTCTGGCCTATGTAGTCCCTAAGGTTGTGCTTTTATTTTAATGAAGCCATTTTGGAACATGAGAGAAAAGTGGGGCCAGAGGTGCAGAGGGAGCGAAAGGCTCCATGTTTGATCAAGTAAGATTTGTCAGCTCTATTTCCCTAACTGTTAGTTTCATGATGGAAACAATGATTTTCCAACATGGAAATGCTATATTAGCTTGTGCAAATAGTCCTTCGAATTCCACCTCTAATTTACATGGGAACAAAATACTTTTCATGTAAATTAGGAATCCATAAGAATGTATTTAAAATAATAACAGAATATTATTATTATTATTATTATTATTATTATTATTATTATACAATAAAATAATAACATACATATGAATAACAGAATAACAGAGTTGGAAGGAACATTGGAGGTTTTCTATTCCAACCCTCCATGCTCAAGCAGGAAACTCTATACTAGTGATGGCTAACCTTTTCCGGACCGAGTGCCCAAAGCGCGCATGTGCACGAATGTGCGTGTGTACTCCTGAACCCCCAAAATGCAATGCACATGCAGCCCCTGCGCATGTGCCCTACCCCAGTGCATGTGCGTGCTGCCCCCTGCAAGTGCCCCACCTCCCTGCGCATATGCATGCTGGCCCCCCACATGTGCCCTGTACCCCTGCGCATGAGCACATGGCCCCCCGCATGCACCATGCCCCTTGCACATGCATGGCAGAGATCCGAAGACCAGTTGGCATGCACGTCAGAACTGAACTGGGGCAACGGCTTGCATGCCATCAGAGAGGGTGCTGCGTGCCATCTCTGGCATGTGTGCCATAGGTTTGCCATCATGGCCCTATACCATTTCAGACAAATGGCTGTCAAATCTCTTCTTAAAAACCTCCAGTGTTGGAGCACCCACAACTTTTGGAGGCAAGGCATTCCACTGATTAATTGTTCTGTTAGGAGATTTATCCTTATTCTTTGTTTTGTTTCCATCTATTGTTTAGTTCCCATCCATACTTGTCCTGCCTTCGTGTGCTTTCAATAATAGGCTGACCCCTCTTCTTTGTGGCAGCTCCTTAGATATTGGAACACTGCTATCATGTCACCCATAGTCTTTCTTTTCATTAAACTGCTGCAACTTTCTTTCAGAGGTGAATTGCTCCCAGTTCGGACCGGATTGCCCGATCCGGTAGCGATGGTGGCGGATGGTTCGGAGAATCAATAGCAAAAATCCCTGCCCCCCCTCCCATGCCCAGCTGAGCCGTGCGATCATCAGCGGCTGTTTTTTTTTTACTTTTAAAAGCATTTTTTCTACAACCTCTTTGGCCGAAAAAATGCTTTTAAAAGTTAAAAAAAAAAAAAAGCCTCTGATGATCGCACAGTTTAGTTGGGATCGTCAGAGGCTTTTAAAAGCATTTTTTCCTACGAAGTGGTTGTAGGGAAAAAAATGTCTTTAAAAGCCTCTGGCGATCCCAGCTGAGTTGCCTGATCATCAGAGGCTTCTAAAAGCATTTTTTTCTGCAGCCTCTTCGGCCAAAGAGGTTGTAGAAAAAATGTTTTTAAAAGTTAAAAAAAAAAAGTTGGCCATGCCCACCCAGTCACATTACCCACCACCACCAAGCCATGCCCACAGAACCGGTAGTAACAAATTTTAGATTTCACCCCTGTGTTCTTTGTATGTTTTAGCCTCCAGTCCCCTAAAACTGAAAACTGATAAAGAATCTGCAAGGCAGAATAAAGGCAATAAAGGCAGGAGAAGGGAGACAGTGAAAAAAAAAAAAAGCTTCTGAATGAAAGTCACAAGGAATGAAACTTCCAAGTGCCCTGAGAATGAACTAAACCCAAGTCTAAGCAGACAGATATTGCCTAAAAGCTTTATTACCTAGTTCTGGAGAGCTTTCATTGTTGTGTTTGCTTGTTTCATTGATATATTTCCTGGTTTTGCCTTCAGAGGATCAAATTGGTGTATACAGTATTTTGCCTCCTTTTTTTCTCCCCACAGACTGATGTCCCAAGATAAGTTAGACTAAGACTGTCCAAACTCACTCAGTAAGCTTCCATGAGAAAGGATAAACTGGAAATTGAGTTACCTTAGCCCGCCTAGACCAAAACCCTGATCGTTGTGTTACTTTGGTTGTCCCTGTTAATTTGCATCAGCCATTTGCTACCTCATGTTTATAGCAGAACGCTTGCCTAGAAAACCTCTGTAGGCTCTACATGCTAAAATTGGTTTATTCCTTTCTTACCTCAGGATGCAGATTAGTCTCACATGGTTGAGGTTGTCAAAACTTATAGGCCACTGAATACACTGATGCAGAAAATCTTCATATTCAAGGTAAGCACCGTACCACCAAACTAGACAAGACAGACAGAAGTTGTTTTTCTGCTGGACTGGGGACCAGGTGAGGAGGCCATCATGTATTACTATCCTTCAGAAACAGTTACTGATAAAACAGGAAGGGCAGATCAGCTGGTTTTGTGCAGCTGAAAAATAGCATAAGGCAGGGCTGGACAACTTCTTTTAGGGTAAAAAGATAATTCATTCATTCAATCAGTCAGTCATTTATTCATTCAAATGTGTTGTGGCTGCCCAATTCCAATGGACTCTGGATAGTGTACAAAACCATGTGCTGTGCTTGAAGGATCTATTAGCTAAATGAACTGTTGACATACTGAGATGTAGTGAAGAGCTTTTGGGATCTACCCTCATTAATACATCCAAATACTCATGTACAGATACACACTTGGCTGCTGTAGAAAGAAAATTAAAGACAAGCAATTCCCACATACAATTTTAAGTTTCCCTTGCTGCTAAGAGCAGTGGCAAGGTGTTATCATCCTTCAAATTTTCAGTGACTTAAATAACTGAGCTTTATCAGTAACATGCTATAGTCAACTCATGGAAAGAATTCTCACTATTGGAGGCAAAAACATATAAAGAACGGTTGCTGGAATTGGGGATGTCTAGTTTAATGGAAAGAAGGACTAGGGGTGACATGATAGCAGCGTTCCAATATCTCAGGGGCTGCCACAAAGAAGAGGGAGTCAAGCTATTCTTCAAAGCATCTGAGGGCAGGACGAGAAGCAATGGGTAGAAACTAATCAAGGAGAGAAGCAACCTAAGAACTAAGGAGGAATTTTCTGACAGTTAGAACAATTAATCAATGGAACGTCTTGCCTCCAGAAGTTGTGAATGCTCCAACACTGGAAGTTTTTAGGAGGAGATTGGATAATCATTTGTCTGAAACTAGGCAGGGTTTCCTGCCTAGGATGGGGGTTGGACTAGAAGATCTCCAACTCTGTTATTCTAAATTCTAAATCCTCAAAAAATTCTGACAAAATCTCTCTTTTTCTTGAGGAAAAAATGAGAAATCAAATTGCAAAAGGCCAATGATCCAGCTTTAGCTGAAACTACTATCACCATTGGTAATTTCTCGAAAACCACTTTTTCCACAAGGACCATCAACTACAAGTCATCTTGGTGTGAAAGCCAGTGGAACTGAGTCTTTTCAAAGCTTTATAATCTAAAAGCCCACCTAATATAAAAGCTTTGGCCTGGAGTTTCTAGAATGGTCACAATAGTTGTATACATCAGAAGGAGACAGTTAGTTGGGAAGAGGGAAGGAGATTTGTGTTCTCATGATTTAGTTATTCAGATAGCTGGGGGGTTAGGTATTTTGCTTATGTGTGTGAACAAATTCAGAGATTTCTGCTGAGTTTGGTAACAAAGTAACTCCACTTGCAAGCAAGATGCCATTTTTTAAAATTTATTTATTGAGGGTAAGATGTGAAGCAGGTAAGAGACATAATATATTTTGACAAGGGTGAAAGCATAGATGCTTAAATGAACCAAAGTGGACAATGTATCAGAAGACTCAAAAAGCAAACTGACACATATAGTATTGTTAATGCTGTGAAAGGTCAGTTGCCTCCTGTGCCAAGAATTGCCCCTTTAATATAGTTCTTTTATTTCCAAGGAGAAAATAGTGCATTTGTGTGTGTGTTTCCTGTCATTGTTTTTAATAGAACTGTGGTTTTGGGGGTTGTCTAATTATATTATGGTCGCTGAGACAAAGCCTCTAATCTTGTGAGTATGTCAACATCCTGTGGAGAATAATATTACTGTGGCGGAATTGTTCTCAAGAAAGGAGTAGTCCTTCCTTAGTTTTTCTACTTGGATAATTGAAATTCCCTGCAGCTAGTGTTCTAGACTTTACTTATCTCTATAAAGATTTCCTGATCCTGCCCTGGAGGCATATCAGAGTCTTTCTAAGATCGGGTTTTTGTTATCATTCCTATTTCCCATTCAGCCCAAACTATCTTTGCCCATGGAATGTCAGTTGCATGTATAGCCTCCCCCACTCAATATAATGTAATGCCTTCAGTCAATTTATCCTTATTGCCATCCTTCCCATTTCCTGTTAAGTCTGTCTTGTTAGTCACTCATTTCTAATCAGAGTTTCTGTTAAACTAATTAAAAAAGGCTCCCCCTCCCTCACTGCCTTTTTTGTATATTCATAGGCAGGCTAACTTTTTTTTTTTTCATGCAAGCCACTGAAATTTTCATGTCAGTCTGTCTCACTCTGTGTGTAAATAGATAGATAGATGATAGATTAGAGACAAAGAGAGAAAAAGAATGTATGTGTATGTATAAAGCAGTGGTGGGTTTCTACTGGTTCACCCCGGTTCGAGTGAACTGGTAGTGGTGGCAGCAGGAGGCTCCGCCCACCCACCCAGATGTCATCATGGACACTCTGCACATCTGCAGAAGGTTCTGCGCATGTGCAGAAGCGCCCCACACGAGCAAAGTGATCGTGTACTCACAGTTCTGAACCAGTAGTGAAGATAAGTGAAACCCAAGTCTGGAGTGTAGAGATTAGCAAAGTTTTTTCACATAGCAGCTACTTGTTCAGCATGCAACCTTCTAGCTAGGTTGGATTGAGTATGTTATACTATTTTATTCACTTTATCGAGGGTTATATGTGAAACAATAGCAGTTTGGTGTAGTGGTTAAGGCAACAGGTTAGAAACCAGAAGATTGTGAATCCTAGTCCCACTTTAAGTACGAAGCCCGCTGAACAACTTTGAGCCAATCACTCTCACTCAGCCGTAGAAAAGAGGAGACAAGGGGAAACCATTTTTAAAAAACGCCTTACCAAGAAAAGTGCAGGGACTTGTCCAGGCAGGCTCTGAGAACTGCACACAATTGAATGGGAGAAAAGAAAGTGGAATTAAGACAATAAAAATGCCTTGCTCCTGGGAAATAATAATGGTTTCTTGCCCTCCATTCCACTCTACAAGTTGTTTCAGGATAGATTGATTTAGCATGTAAACAACAGAAAGTTCTTGATTAGATTCCTTATCTCTAATATGAAAATTTGCTTGCAAAAAAGATATTGATTTTAAAATTAGAGGGGAAAAAAAACATGAATACAGCTTTGTTACTGCATTACATGCTCCAAATGTTATTTTGTAAACTCCTCTATGATGAGTTCCTTTATGCAGCTCAAAGAATATATATATTTGCAGCAGTCCTTTGAGCAAAAATATGAACTGCTTTGTTGCTGTGTAAGCAAGCTATGTAGAAGACATTAAGGATATGACGCTTTTCCTGGCAAGTACATAAAAGTGATGGGAAATGCTTCATTTACTTAATTCCCATGTTCTACATCAAGTGTTCAATTCAACTAACCCTTTTGATATTACAAAACAATATGGCCACAGGCCAAACTTTTCCCACTAAACCTGTATCCAGCCACCATTTCTGATTCATTCAATACTAAACTCTCAGTGAAATGAGCTAGAAGCCTTAGGGACTCTGCAAACATATCAATTTGCTAGTTATGATTCCGCAAATATACAGAGACAGCTCCACTTACAACTTTGGACCATTCAGCTTTCAGGAGCAGTGAAGGTAATAGTGAGATCTCTGTAGAACTGGGCAGCTTTACAACAGCTGTAAGAATAATTTCTGGAGTAAGCTTCCCACAGTGATTGCTTTGACACACTGTGTTATGCTCAGATACTGAACCATGAAAATGCAGCATTTACCATAGATCACTATAGTTTATAACTGCACAGGATTAGTTTCAGAGCTAAGCCATTAGTAGTAATCAGTATCTTCTATGTGCCATAGGATATAAAGAGAATTACAGAAGAAAATTAAGTTCCTTACACTCAAGAAGATGGAGTACATGGGATGATGAGAGGCAAAATAGCATTTTGTCACATGAAACAAACAGAATCAGTGTAATCAGTGGGTGAGAGGATATGTGTGGCCATTTGTAACACTACAGGAAGGAAAGCTGCCTCATAAGAGACTTATAGGAAGCAGAAAATAGGAATTACTCAGAACAGGTTCAAATAATATAAAATAGATATCAGTGACATTTTATTACATATCAGGTTGGCTGATATGGAAGGATGGGGGGAGCAAATTATTCCATGTTTTCACTATGAAACTTTTATCTCCAGTGAAACATCAAATTTTACTTGATGCACAGGTTATAAAATAGATACTGTATAGGTCAGGAAAAAAATAAAAAAAACATGCTAGCTTTGTTCATATGGAAGTAAAGCAATTGAAATATGTGCCTCGGCTTTATCAGGGCCATCTCAGTTCCACCCCATTCTTTAACAGCTGAAGCTGAGTTCTCTAGATATGCATATGGGCTTACTACCAATGTGAGAATCAAAGGGCAGCTCGTCCTATCAATTCTTATTTGCCTGTGTGGATGATGTCTCCTCCACTGGTTTCCAAGCATTAGATCTGCAGTACTTGTTCCCTATTGTTTACTCTTTGAATACATCTGTCAAGGACATCTTGTCAGTCTCTTCCTTGGGGTGAATAAAAAAATCATCAGGGTCAAAGGAAGCCAGTAATCTGATAATTGTTTGGAGTAAACCTCTTTGCCATAGGGCCTTGTACTACCTACCATTGTCTGTACTTGGTTGATACTGAAGCTGCCAGTAGTAAGATTTTTATGGTGGGAGGGGGAAGGTGAGGCCAAAAGAATCGGTGCAATAGTATATAATGGATAAAAACAAAAAATGGACAGAATGTTGATACAATCCGAAGCAGTGTCAAGGTGAATAATTATTTTTGCTAACACTTTAAGCATGCTTGTCACTTTCTATGGTTGCCTGTTAGCTATTTATGGTTTGTCTTAGCAAGTTGGACAACATGTGATCTTTGGCCTAATTTCTTATGATCCTTGCTACAATTTGAAAAGCTTGCTGCTTTTGAAAACTATCAGAAGTGTCAAGGTGATTAGAAACTCCCCAGTAAAGATAATTTTTATCAGATTTTAAGGCAAGAAGACCTCATATAAGCCACCGAAGAAACTACATTTTTCCCAACGTAGTAGAAAGTTAGCTACACTATAATGAATTTGGAATATGGTGCTTTAAAAATTGGATTAGATGGCTTTGGGGAACTTTTCATCTTGTAACTACAAAACTGAATCATAAAGAAGAAAGCTAAACACGTTAATATTATTGATTTTAGTGGTGGAAATATAGCTGGATATATTATTTTGTTTGTTTGTTTGATTATTAGAATTTGTCAAGCAAAAACAAGAACAAGAATAAAAGAAAAAAAATATAATGACAGGGACAATAGGCCCCCTCTACTGACCACTTAAGTATGAAGTAAGGTCCACGGAAGTCAATTTGTGACTGAAACTGTGAAAATTTGTAGCTGAGACAACTGGATATATGAATCACTGATAACTTTCATTGGTCTCCTCCAAATGGCAGTAGATTAAAAATAATTATCATCTATTTAAATACCTGATTTGCAGTCATCGCCCCAGATCCTGCCAACCTAGCAGTTCAAAAGCCAGGCAAATGTGAGTAGACAAATAGGTACCACTTCAGTGGTAAGGTAAAAGTGCTCCATGACATCATGCTGGCCATATCACCATGGAAATCACCATCCACATCTTAGGACAGTGTCTGTTCAATGGCTTGAAACTGAGATGAGCATCGCCCCCTATAATCAGCAGCAACTAGCAGAGTAAAATCCACAGGGATTCCTTTACCTTTTATCATTTATTTTCAGGCAATAATTTGGTAAAAATAATTCATTTTAGTCCTAGACCTGTGATGGCTAACCTTGTGCCCAAAGCCCCCCCTGCGCCCCACCCCCTGTGCATGCAGAGTTCCCCCCCCCATGCCCCTGCCTCCCATTCATGCATGTGCGGCCCCTGTGTATGTGCACCCCCCACACATGTGCCCCACCCCCATGCATGCATGCATGCCCCTGCATATGCCCCCACACACCCTGCACACACCCCACATGTGTCCCTCCCTTGCACATGCACGGCAGAGACCCGACAGCCATCTGGCCAGTGCGAGGCATGTGCACAGGCACACAAGGAGGCGCATGGGCATGCACAGCAGAGCTAAACTAGGGCAACGGCTTGCATGCCCACAGAGAGGGTTCTGCGTGCCACCTGAAGCACACGTGCCATAGGTTTTCCATCACAGTCCTAGACTATTGATGATAACCTCTTCTTTCTTCTCTACAACATGTGGTAAAGCAAGATGTTGCAAATTCCATTTTATGTGTCCTCACATTGTGGAGAGGATAACTGTTTCAATAGCCTAAGTAACTAAACTGGGTCTGTTTGCCAACTTGGAGGCATAAGATTCACTGTTGCCAAAATTTGACTTATGGAATTAATGCAGAGATTGAAATGAAGAGGATGCTGCAGAGAGGCATCCCAAGGCAAGTATTTTAATCAGTTTCAGGATCAGAAGCAGGACACATTGATCCATAGAGTCAGTTTTTGCTTAGTGCCTGTCTGAGAACTGGATAAAGTCCCTCTTTTAAATCACTAAAGGCAACCAATAGAATATTTCCTAGCTTATTTACTTTATTTATCCAAGCAATACATATGGCCACCCATCTTAATTAAATAACTCTTATATAACTGAATATAAATAAACACAATATGAAACACCACAAACAAGAACCAATGTAAAATGAAATAGTTGAGGCTCTTTACTCTGACATTTTGAAAACAAAACACACATTCCGGACTCCAAAAGCAACCTGATCTCAACATGTGAGGGAAAAACCAAGGTCTTCAAAGATTTCTGGAAGACCAGCAAAGTTCATACCATCCAAATCACAGGAAGAAAGCAGAGAAAGCAGCCTTCTGGATCCCACTGAGTAGTACTGTTTTATTCTGCTTAATTTCACCATATCTCCTGTACATTCAGTCGTGTCCAAAGGAGAGGTCAAATTGGGACAGAATTCTAAAGCAGTGTTGTGCTCCTACAATGTAAGGCCTGCCTCTCTTATACAAGTATTGTTGATCTTTGACACACATACCCCAAAGTAGCAGAGCTCACATTGTGATAGCACAATGCATATACTTCTTTGGACATCCATATGCAGGCTGTAATCTTCTGTACAACTATCTCCCAGTGTCTGCCAATGACAAAGGACATTCGACTTTGGTTTTCTTTCCCATTAAGTCTTTCACTGATTCCTCAAATCTTATACATCTACAGAATAGATAGGTGAGGGTCAAGCTGTATTGTTATGCAGGAATACCTTTAGGAAATGGGACAAAAAAGCTCAACCAAGGAAACAGTTGAATACAGGTAGTCCTTAATTTATGACCACACACGATACCAGAATTTCTGTTGTTAAACAAGACAATTGTTAAGTAAGCCATGCCCAATTTTACAAACCTATTTTGCCAGGATTGTTACATGAATCATTTTAGTTAAGTGAATCGAGCAGCCATTAAGCTTCTCCCATTGACTTTGCTTGTGGGAAGCCAGCTGGGAAAGTCATATGACCCTGGGATGCTGGAAGCATTATAAATACAAGCTCTTTTACCAAGTGCAGGACTGCAGCTTTCGGTTGCAATCTTGAATTTTCCCTGCAACTTTTTTTCCCTGACATGCAGTATTTAGGATAGCCAAATTTGGCATCAGATGTTTAAAGACAAACTATGAACAGTGGGCATCAAATGGGAAGATGCCAAAGATGCTGCCATGGATAGATTCATGGGAAGATGCCAAAGTTGCTGCCCTATGCGCTTCATGCAAAAGGACCCAATGAAGAACCAGGGCCAATTTAAAGTGGCAATCATATACTCAGCTCCCTAGAATGATGCACCATTGATATCCCAGGACAGCAATCCCCAACCTTTTGAGTTTGTGGACCAGGGGAGGAAGAGGGAATGGTTATGCATAAATGACGGGCAAGCACACACACACACACAGCTCCATTTGTGCAAACAATGAGCAAACATGCCTGCCGCTTGCACAAATGGAGCAGCATGTGCTTGCTGCTCATGCAAGTGGAGTTGCGTGCATTCACCCTCCACTTCCGTGGCCCGGTTCCAAATGGGCTAAGGCCCGGTAGTGAGTCACAGCCTAGGGGACCCTTGGATGTTTGCTTGTTGAATGGGTAGAGTAATGTTGTAAGAGATTTTGAGTAGCATTTCACTTCAGAAATTCAGCTTCCGACTGGCCAAGCCTAGCCTAATATTTACATGTATTCATTATATCCCACATACTTAATTAAAGCAAATAAACAAAAATCCCAGAAGCTTTTTTTCTCTCTCTCTTTCTCCTTTAACCCTCGTACAAGGGTTAAACTGTCAGGGCTTTACTTTCATTTGAGTTTCCTTCTCCCTTTTTTTTTTTCTTTCAAACTTTGGCTTTCTCTCTCCTTCTCTCTCTCTTGGGAGAAACAAATGGACAGCTTCCCTCGGTAGAATTGTTCCTTCCATTACCATCACAGCAGAATGCATCTGAGACTATAATAACTCAGTGATGAAATACAAAATGTCGCAATGCCATCTCCCTTAAAGTGAACTGAGATTTTGTTATGCCATTTTAGATGCACTAATAGCTCCTAAAGTCCCATAGAGTATCCTAATGTGAATTTAATGAGCTGATAGCATATAAATGACAGTAGTGAGAGGGTGAAGGTGACATAACCTTTTCTCTTCTATTTGATGTTTGTCTTTGAAAAAAAATGCAGACCTTACCAAAATATACCACATTATTACTAAGCGTTGCATCTTTTAGCAGAAGACTCACCGGTTTCCCTCTTTCTCTTTTAACTATTCTTTCCCCCTCCCCTTATGATATAACATAAAGATGTGAAAGTTTATCAAAATTGTTTTTTTTTTAATATTAAAACAACACAAGGAATTGGTATTCCTCTCCCCCGTGCAGTCTTCTTTTCTTTATTGCCAAATTCGTGTTCATTTCATGGAATGTGCACCAGTGACAACTGCTTATTTTCAGCACTTGTACTCCTTCCAATCTTATTTTTATTAATATGTCATCATAAAAATAAAGCAGTGTGAATTGTACCGAAACCATCTACCTCTATGTCCTCTGTGCAATTGATTTTTCTTACCATTTTTGCCATTTCTAACTTGCCTTGTCTGACTGATTTAAAGAGTCAGATGGTTGTTTTGCAAATCTCCATCACCTTCTTCCTGGTAATCAATGGAACTGTGTCCCGCAATGATACAATTGTAGGTGGAATCCAAGGGGAAGAGACAGGACAAATAATTTGTGAGAAGGTTGAAATGCATACCTGGGACGTATTTCTGAGGGTATCTTAAGAAAAAAAGCTTATATGCTGTCAGAGCTTACAAGTTGGGGAAGACAATATAGTACATGGAGGCTCATTCTTCTTATTGGTTTCAAAGAATAAAGTAGACCAAAGAACAGCCAGGATGAAAATTGTGAATTCATTTTGAAGGTGACACAATTTATGCATGAATAAGGCTCCTATTTAGTGACACAGAAAACTTCTTTGCAACCACCATTTGCATATTTTCAAATAGTCACCCAGAAATTCAGAAGTTGTTAGTGGTTGCCTCAGATACAATTTCATATTAGATACCTTCTGTAGCTTTCTGTGAGAAAATCAAAAGATGCTTTGAAAGTAATATTATCCATCTTCATGCTGTTGTGCACCCGGGCTTTAAGATAATATCTCTTAATAGGTCCAGTGTACAATTTAGTCCAATTATAAAAGATCACTTTCAGTTTCTGAGACCTCCGCACACAAATAAAATGCTTTTAGTTTTCTGGCCTATATTATTTTGATCTTTGCCTATGTTGGTTTATTGAAGCTAATTGAGATGAAGAGATGTGGTTGATCCAGAGAATGATATGTGCATCTTTGTGTCATGGAAGCAATAATGCATCCATTCCTGGGGGGGGTGGGAACCTTCCCTCATTGCAGAGTCTCATGACAATCAGCAATCAGTCACAAATACTTTTTAGTGGGACAAGTTGAAGAAAGCACTATCGGCACAATTACAGATGTTCACAGATTATTGTGACCCATTTCTGTCTGGATTTAGGGTGTGAATCAGCCTGGTCTTCCTGATGGATAGGTTCTGTGGGAAAGAAGCAGAAAAAAATGTAATTTTCCTTTTGGGTCTCTGAATTTCTCAGAGGAGTTTAATGCCACAGGCTTTCTGAAACGTCTTAATAAGGACTGATGTCACGTTCTACAATAGTTCTAGTTTTCTTTGCTGAGATCATTTTAGATAGTAATAGTGGATTACTCTTTCTCACCAGCTGAGCAGTTAAAAATGGAACAATTCAAAACACTATCTTGTCCTTGATGCTCTATAGGAAGCTGCTGAGGCAATGATTAGGAGATTTGGAGGCAAAGGGTTAACAATAAACTAATGATGCACATCTATTTTAAATAAAGAAACAAATAAATTAATTTAAGATTATTTAAATCATACTTACATCAATTCCTTTTTCCGTTGCGCTTGTTAGCATTCATAGTATTACCCCATTTTGGCCTCATAACTATGCTTTGAGTTTAGTGTGATATGACAAAGCTGGAATTTGAATGGGAATTTGAATCTATATCTTATCCAATCTCTGTATTCTGGGTCACTCATAGAGAAATGCCTTTGTTGTAAATCTACAGTCGAGCAATAGTTCAAAAAGTTAGCTATTTACTTCATAAGTTATTTATGTATTTCTATATTGCTTTCTATTTCAGAGGAGTGTATAGCAGTTTAGAAGAGGATTTCAAAAGAGAGAGGGAGAGTTAAAAACCAGTACTATAAAGCCAGCAATGCTTACAAATCGAACAAAGTTTATTTTGAAAAGAAAAAAAAAACAACAACAGTAAAATACTATATTAACAACCAGTTTGAAATAGTGCTTAAAGGTATTGAACTAGAAACAGGGGACCATGACTTCTAGTCCTACCTTAGACACTAAGCCAGCTAGGTGACCTTGGGCTAGTCATTCTATCTCAGCTTTAGGAAGAAGGCACTTCCAAAAATTGTTCCATGATGCTGTGCAGGCAATTGTATCTCTCTCCCTTTACTGCCTAAAATCCCTATATCAGTGCATCTAAAAGATAATTTGGTCCTGGGGTAGATGTTATCCTATAAAAGCCTTGGTGAACAAGAATCAATTTGGTCTAGTGGTTAAGGCACCAGGCTAGAAATCAGGAGACAGTGTGTTCTAATCCCACTTTAGGCATGAAGGTACCAGGATGACCTTTTTTTTTAAAAAAAAAAATTTGATTTATATGCCGCCCTTCTCCGAAGACTCAGGGCGGCTTACAATGTGCTCAGCAATAGCCTTCATCCTTTTGTATATTTATACAAAGTCAGCTTATTGCCCCCACAAACTGGGTCTTCATTTCACCTACCTTAGAAAGGATGGAAGGCTGAGTCAACCTTGAGCCTTGGTGAGATTCGAACCCTGCAATAATTGCAGGCAGCTGGTCTTAATAAGCTTAATAACAGGGTGCCTTAAACCCCTGTACTACCAAGGCTCTTGGATCAGACTCTCTCTCCTAACTCCAGGAAGAAAGCAAGGGCAAACCACTTCTGAAATCTTGCCAAGAAAACTGCAGGAACTTGTCCAGGCAATTGGCAGAAGTCAAGACTGACTTGAAGGAACTCTCAAACATTGAGAGGAACACTCTCAATGTTTTAGCAAGGCAGTTATACCTGGCTTGGATAAAATTGTTATCCCCTACTCAGTAGACTATGTTGTCCCAAGTCCTGACTATCTCTGATGATCTCCTCTGATGATTAATTGTACTATGACTCATGGGAGACAGGAAACACAGTATCCTATGAGTGTCTATGGAGATTCTCAGCCATCCAGCTCATGGTTGTCTCAAAGGTGCTTTTTTAAAAGGCAACTGGACTTTCTTTCTTTGTTTTTCCTTGAAGATGTTTTGCTTCTCATCCAAAAAGCTTCATTGGCTCTGGTAGGATGGAAGGTCTTCAAGGAAAAACCAGGAAAGGTCAGTTGCCATTTGAAAAAGCACCTTTGAGACAGTCTCCTGTGAGGGAAATTTTGGAGGCAAACTCTTTTCCAGAGACAGGAGTTACTAGAATCAATGACTCTTTACCTCAGGGGTGTCAAACTTGCGTAGTCATGGTGGTGTCACGTGATGTATTGTGACTTTTTTCCCTTTGCTAAACCGGGTGTAGGCGTGGTCAGCACGTGACGCAGCTGGCTTGCGGGCCGCGAGTTTGACATCCCTGCTCTACCTTGACTTAGGCAGCAAGGAACAGACAAAGCAAGCAGTTGAGGCTAACATCTGGCTATTGAAATAATCAACATTATTATATAAACCTGCTATCTTTCTAACTTCAACAGAAAGTACTCAAGTTAGTATAAAAGAAGCTCAATCTCTGTTCAGTAACTAAAGCATAATGATTGGTTGTGATCAGAGATAGTAAATTTATTTTGCTTTCTATAATGCTCACATTTTTTTTGAAACACATTTTGTCCAATTTGCAGAGCAGAGCACACCATTTTTCCTAATTTTCTTTGATGCACACTTTATAATATGCATTTGGGTACATATTTTTCATCAGAGGATTGCAACACAAAATTCAGAGAAGTGCTAAAGCTGAAAGATAATTGTGGTTCAATTTACATACAATTTTGGGCAGTGCAAATTAGATCTGTTTATAGAAAAATACAAACCAAAACAAATTTCAGCTCCGCGCTAGTTAGGAGTCATTGAACAAACAACAACAATCACAATAAAACACCTTCTGTCTTTTGGAAAGTTAAGATTTTGGAAACAGATAAACTTGGTTTCAAAACACTTTCTGTTGCCCAGTGACAACACAAAACATATCACATATGCTTAACAACCAGCTTGTACATATTTTGTCTTTCCAAGGTTTCTAGGATTTATCAAGCGTAATGATGCATTGCAATATCAGAGGGGATTTCCAGCAGGGACAAGTGATGGTGTCTTTCCATTAGCATTTCCCATGTCCTTAACAACAACAAAAACCACCAAAATGTTTCACATTGTTGTACGATGGAGTAAAGACTAACAGTGCCCAAAATTCCTTTTATCGCAAGTTATGAAATGTTTACATTGGTGCTTTCTAATCACCTTTCCTGGAGGAGAAGTTTGTGGTGCAGTACAAAATAAATAGTCCTACAGATTCCAATATTGCACTCATACAATTTACCATTTTGCTCTCCCTCCCAGACTTTCCACTCCATCCCCCATCCAGAAAACATTCAGCAGAACTAATTTGGAGGATGTACAAGAAGCTACAGAGGATGCAAAATCCCAGTTTTGCTGAAGGAAGAACGTCTGTCTGAGAAAGTTAACTGTTGTATTCTGCCATTATTTTTAAGTGCATAGATCATGTCCCTTATCAAACGGTTTAAAACAGTGTCTAACAAATGGCAAGCAAGGATAATTGAAATAAGTACAAATGAAGAATGGTTGCAGGAATTGGATATGTCAAATCTGATGAAAGGAAGGACTAGGGATGACATGATAGCAGTTTTTCAATATTTGAGAAGCTGGTACAAAGAAGAGGGGGTCAGCCTATTCTCCAAAGCACCTGAAGGCAGGACAAGAAGCAATGGGTGGAAACTAATCAAGGAAAGAATCTATCTAGAACTAAGGAGAAATTTCCTGACAATGAGAACAATTAATCAGTGGAACGATTTGCCTCCAGAAGTTGTGGGTGGTCCAACACTGGAAGTTTTCAAAAAGAGATTGGAATGTCATTTGTCTGAAATTGTATGAAGTCTCCTGCTTGAGCAGGGTTTGGACTAGAAGACTTCCAAGGTCCCTTCCAACTCTGTTATTCTATTATTCTGTAAATTAAGTGTAAAGGAATGTTAAAACAGTCTGGATTGAAACTAGAATGTGCAAGTCATATGATGTCACTGACTACTAAGAATGTTATATTGGGACAAAAAAAAATGAATTTTAATCCATGATTGTTCTGTTTTCTGTTGTTGGGAAGTGGTTAATCCAGATGGAGGTTTGCAATCTGTTTTAGATTAGATTGTATTCTCTCTGAAGAATCAAGCTACAGCATCCAGATGTGCTCTTAAATCTAGAGGAAAACTTCCATCCAATCCTTCTTCTCAGGACACCTCTCTGTCCTCTGGATCCAGACATTTTGTCCTATGTCTTTGTTTTTGGTTCTTCTCCCACACATATATTTCCTCATCTTTCTTTATTCCACGCTTACATGCACATTTTTAATCTGGCCAATCAGGTGACTATCTCTTCTTTGGCAGAATAACTGGCTTTATTTTCTGCTGGAATGTTTCAGAAGTTTCAGTTGGAGGTAGAGTTCTTATTTAGCCACCCATCCATATAATTCCATGTTTTTCCCCTTCAGATCTTCATGAGAAAATTGATCATTAGTGACTGAAAAGTGATTCAGGTGGAATGCTGTAGACATAACACTAAATATAATGTAACAGCTGTCAAACTCAACCAATGCAATTGACACTTCCTGGGGCTGATGTTCCTCTAAAGAAAGCCTTTAAAAAAATCTTGCTCATATGCAAACTTTGCTTTGGGTGTATTATTTTCCAATTTGGTCAGGGCCAGATAGACTGTGCTTCAAGGGGGAGTGCACCTTGAGCTGAATTGAACTCAGCTGTAGGTGCAAATTATACATGTTGCCCTCCTACTGACAACTCTAAGAGAAAGATTAAAAAATTGCTGTTTTTCTGAGGGAAACATGCATCTTACACATACAAATGGAGTGCTTAATTTGGTATGTTCTGTCTGATTACAAATTATAGTCTTTAAGAATCATCTTCAAGGAGAAATGAAATCCAGGGCAAAAAGACTGGTTTTAGTAGGCAGTGCTGTGGGCATGAACTGGCATTACTCACTGAGCTTAACATGCTTTCAGAATCCAGAAGTAAGGTTAAAATTACAGGAGAAAGCCATACCTCTTCTTAGGCTCAGATATATATGCCTATAATGATCTAAAAATCACTTGGGGGGAGGGGGGCAGGAAACTGAAAGGCATTGTTTTAGAACTCTGGTGATGACCATTGTAATGAAGTGATGCTCTGCACAGGACCTTAGTATGTTTCTGACCTTTGCCAATTTGCTCTCCTGTTCTGCCAGTGTCGGGAATATCACAAAGAGGGGTGTACGCTATTAGCATGACTCACCTACGACACTTTCCTTTGTCCGATATTACAGTTTACCTTCAACCTTATCTTCATAGCCCATTTCATCTCAAGGTTTTGATTCACTTTTCAGTCAACAGTACTATAAGAGAAAAAGTTCCAAGCAATTTCAAAAAGCAAGAGCAATTTCACTAAGAGAGCCGACAAAAGCTTTGAGGAACAAGTCTTTTTTTTTCACTTAAAAAAGAAAACATCAAAAGGAAGAAAAAAACAGCAGAGCTGACCAGCAATTTGTAGAGAGCGTGACACATTTTGTACACATCTCAGGAAAGTTTATTAGCTGAAAAAAAATACGATTGGCTGCGTCACTCGCACAATTAAGGTTCACCAAGCATAAGAGAAAAAAAAATAAAGTCTGTAAAGTTATGGGAAACCATATAGTCACTTGGCTGAGTTGAGTGGCCATAGAAAATGAATGAATGAATGAATGAATGAATGAATGAATGAATGAATGAATGAATGGTCTCAGGTTCCCCAAAACCAAACTTCTCCCATGGAGATTCCTTCATTAAAATATCTATATCAAAATATTTTTTATTATTCACTTAAATGATGTTAAATTTGCTTAATATTTACTTTCCTTTTAATTTAAATGATCTTTCCTTCCCTTGCTTCATGCTGAGGTAGCCTTTGTGCATATCTATGGACTGAGTAGAGAGGTGGATGTTTAAAATTCCATTTAGTTCCTCTTTCAGATCTTCACCCCATCAATGACCTAAAAGACAGCAGTATTAAAAATGCAGATCCTTTTCTAAAAATATTTTTTTTTTACTCATCTGGATTGAGTAACAACCAACTCTCATGAACTGATCTCCAGGTTTCTCTTTTAGCAGCAGTCTGCAAAAAGGAGGCAGGACCACAAGAATTAAGCAAGGAGAACCAAAAATGGTTTAATGTAATCAAAATTAAATATGTTTAATATCATCCAACATCATCCAAGTTCTCTTTCTGATTATATTATATTTTGATTGTTGGAGGGCATTGAGGCAGCAACCAAAGGATTGGGGAGATGCAAGCTATTCTGAGTTCCCAGGTTATCTGCAGCTGTTTTATAGAAACAATCCTTTTGTCTGCCAATGCCCTTTCAATGAATATAGAGTTTATCTGTTTAAGACACTTAGGAGATATTTTTATGGCCCCTACTGTAGTATCAAGAGATCATACTCTTTTCACTCCTTCTGTCTTTTGATCTCAGTTTTCCAGCATCCAAAGTGATGCCATAAATGTATAATTCCCCATTTTGAGTGGTGGTAAGGATTTATTTATTTTTTTACAAAAATTAACCTTGGGAAGGAAAGAAGAAAAAGAAAGAAAGAAGAATGCTGTCCTTCCTTCTTCTGGGCTGTCAATGGCTTACTCAGAGTAAAATATCTTAAAGATGAAATTCAACTTCAGATATATCTCGGATCAAATTGGCTTGATCTGGGCACATTGAAGAGCTGTTTGAATCAAAGCAGGATTTAACCAAAGCTGGTTTCCCCCTCAAAATATATTACATCTCAAATTTTCTGAAGATGCTTTCCTTATCAAAAGACGTGTAATTTTGAAGTCCACAGAGATTCGATATATCTCTTCTCAAATTATCATATAAAGATAGTCAACACAAGAAGCCCTAAAACTATTAACCTGAAACTTGGCAAACTTGAGCCTGTCATAAAAGATAGTTTTGCCTCAAAATGTCATCCTGTTCTATTAAGACATTTTTAAAAGTACAGGTAGTACTTGAGTTATGACCACAATTGAGCCCAAAATTTCTGTTGCTAAGTGAGATATTTGTTCAGTGAGTTTTGCCCTATTTTATGATCTTTTTTGCCACAGTTGTTAAGTGAATCACTGCAGTTGTTAAGTTAGTAACCTGGTTGTTAAGTGAATCTGGCTTCTCCATTGACTTTGTTTCTCAGAAAGTTGCAAAAGGTGATCCCATGACCTTGGAACAGAGCAACAGTCATAAATATGAACCAGTTACCAAGCATCTGAATTTTAATGACATGATCATGGGGATGCTGCAAAGGTCATAACTGTGAAAAACGATCATAGGTCACATTTTTCAGTACTGTTGTAACTTTGAACAGTCACTAAATGAACTGTGGACTACCTGTACTCCGTTCTTTTACTGCTGTTGGTTGTAAGAGATTCTGAAACTGATTAGATAAGGATTAAACTGAAAACACATTGTTTACCAAGGTTAGTGAAACAACTCAGCTTTACAGATCTTAGTTCTAAGTCTGACTCCTGGGAATTTATCCATCTGTAGTTAGGAGGATTGCAAGTATAGCTCTATTACTATTATATACAAATGAGTCCCAGAGATAATAATGATTCTCAATACAAGCTGTGCTTATACAAAATTGGAAATTGTATATACGAGTACCAACTGTTCTGTTTTATCTGGTTCTTTAAGTGAGAATCGGCCAGCTTCCATACTGTATTAAGCATTTTACCTCTAGGTCATCAACACCTACCGGTATATATAGTTGCATAACATATTTTTCTCAGAAGTAAAAAAAAAAAAGTTTCTTATGGTGCATTATTTGTTTTCTTTTTCCTCAGCAGGGTTTGCTGATGCTAATGGCTTCACAGCAGTATACCCTACCTCGATTATTACAGGTCTAATTCAGTCATTAACATTTCATTAACAGAGTAGCCTTCTAGCTGCTTCCATGCCAGTCTAAGTATTGATGATCTCCAGAGCCCAGGAAACTGATCATTAAGATGGTTACACATGGAACAGTGGATAAGTGGAGGCAGGGGGAAATCTCTTTGGTCTGTTTTGGTAAACCTAATTGGTAAATTTATGGGAAGGATGCATTTATATTGGAAGCAGGACATTTTAATACTGGAAAGGGTATAAATCAAAGGGCTCTGCCCAGGACAGATGATTTATAAGTGGAAGGTACACTGACCTATCACAAGCCATATGGGATATTGCCAATCTGCCATGCTTATAGCCTATGCTCATTTTTAGTCCCATTATTTCATTGTCCTCAAAGGTGACGACATGAATTTCGAGGTGCTGCAAGAGGCTCCTTTTTCTTTCAGCCCCAGAGACCAGTGAGTAACAGGTCTTGCTTCCTTCCAAGTGTTCTGCCAATATCCTGCATCCCAGATGACTCAGCAGGCGTAATGAAGAAAGAACTAATCTCTCTGTGTTGATCCATTCCTCATCAGCATGATTACCTATAATTTTCCAATGTTGGATCCTACCAGACTTATATTAAGAGTGTCCACAAAACAGAAACAGCATTCTGTTTTACAAAACAGGTTTGTAAGATGAGTTAAATCATTCTCAATATATTGTTCTGATTGTTCCAAGTTTCATTTGGGACAAAATCTGTAGGGATCTTATAGGATGAGTAGGGCAAAAAATTGGAGTGTCCACCTCCTCCTTCTCCTCTATATGCCTGATTCTTCCTTTCCAGTGATTAATTGTTCTGTCAGGAAATTTCTCCTTAGTTCTAGGTTGGTTCTCTCCTTGATTAGTGTCCATCCATTGCTTCTTGTCCTGCCTTCAGGTGCTTTATATCCTTAGATACCATCAACATGCTTATTTACAAGTATGACTTACTCACCTGGCTTATCTGCTTCTCCCAGTCTCTCCCCCCCCACCCACCCCCAAAAAATCCTTCTTCTGTTCCTCCTACCCCATCACTCCTCAAAAGGAATGTTATGACAGATGTGGGCTGCCCACAGCTGGCTATTTCTTGCTTCATATGTGGAACAATTTGTAATTTCTATGAACCCATTTGTAATTGAGGTACAACTCATATTTTTTTTATCTTTGTTTTGTTAGCTGCCCAGAGAACTTATTCAGATATGTTCATATAAACTGAATTAAAAATACATTTAGAAGATAATGCCAGAATTTTGCTGGCATTGCTAATGTAATAGTAATATAAAGTCAGAACAGAACAAAATAACAGAGTTGGAAGTCATTATACAGAACCGTATTGCGTGAAGATGGAACTGAGACAGAGACAGTAATATTTCACTTTTTTATTAGAATAACTTTTCTATATTCTTTACGCAATGAAAAAAACCTGGGATAAATTTGATGGATACCATTAGGGAGGGAAGAAGTGATAATATGAAGGGGGAGGGAGGGAGAGAGGGAGGATCAGAAAAAGTCATTGGTTTTCCCATCCATTGCCCTTAATTATGAACACCTCTGACAATTGGATTGAGTTGATCAGAAGACTAGCTCCTCTATAAAACAAATTGAATTAGTAGTTCAATATAAGTGAAAATCCCACGTGTTTTCCCATCATGTGTTCAGCATACATTCTCTTTGGCTTTAGGACATCTGTATTATAAATGGGTCTTAAGGACATCTGTATTATAAATGGGTCTGTAATAACAATTATTGATCCCTACTTCATATTGTCAGGAATCACAAAGTCTTGATGACGTGAGTCAACATGTAAATTGGTTTCTTCAAGATTGTGATATTGTTCATTATGTTGATAAAGTGGGTTTCTGTTTGAGAGATCCAGAGAAAATAAAACTCCAGGGTTAATTCAAATTGGTCCTTTCCCCACTTCCTTTCCTCTGCAGAAACACTACATGTACATAACCTAGCACATGTGGTCAACTAACATAACAAGTGTGTGAGGTGGCTGAGGCAAGGAAGAGGGGAGAGAGAGAGAAACCATGTGAATTGTGGCAAAATAATATCAAAATCTTATTTGAGCAGAGAATGATCTTCGTCTCATTTGGCATATAAAATGAATAAAATGAAATGAACTGTATTGAGGAGGAAAACACCACCAATGAGCAGTCAGCTAAAATGACACAACTTGTTTCTTTGTGGGTATCATCCAGACATCTCTAAAACAGTACATGATTATCATCAGGTTTCGCATCAAAGAAAATATTATTTGTTTGTTTTTTTTGCCAGAACAGGATTCTAGAAACCAAGCTTAGTAGAATGTTCAGCAAACAGGTATAATGTAAAGGAATGTATATTTCAAAGAATTCTCATTTGCCCTGTAGCTTTTATTTTATTTTTTGGAACATGATCCTTCCATGTCAACAGTGAACATTCAAATTATTCAAATGCATTTCCTGTTGATATATTATTAAAAGAGTTGTGGTGGCCCAGAAAAGAGTTGTGGTGACGCAGTGGTTAGAATGTAGTACTGCAAGCTAATTCTGCCAATTGCCAGCAGTTCGCGTCTCACTGGCTCAAGGTTGATTCAGCCTTCCATCCTTCCGAGGTTGGGAAAATGAAGATCCAGATTGTTGGGGACGATATGCTCTGTAAATCACTTAGAGTGGGCTATAAAATACTGTGAAGTGGTATATAAGTTTAAGTGCTACTGCTATTGCACTTCTGGGATTCCTACCCAAAATCAGATGCAAGAAGGAAAGGATACATTGAGAACATAAAGAAAGGAAAGTGATCCAAGTCTATCATGACTCCAAAGCTCTTCACATCACTTTCTAATAGTATCTTCAAAATCAAAGAGGGAAACTCTGGTTTCTTTATGACCTATGGACCTCAACTCTCAGAATTCCTGAACAGCATGGCTGGCTAAGGAATTCTGGGAATTGAAGTCCATAGTTCATAAAGGGAGCCATAACTGCCCACTCCTGTTCAAAGTTATAATTTGAAGAGGAGACCTAACACCCATGCCATCTATCATTGTGCAAATGACTGACATAAATTACATAATTTACATCATTTGTGCAATGACATCATATCGTGTGTTGAATAAGGGTTCTGCCTGGCTGGATATATGGGGCATGTGGAATTGCCAAGAGAATTATACTGAGAGATTGGAAAAAGTACTATTATCCTGGACACTAAAGACTGAAGTCAAGGAATGTGTTATTTATCCATTTTGAAAACAGTTATTTTGTCCAGTAATAAAAAATGACACAATATATTTCCCTGTGGCATAGATTTCTCAGTATTTTACAAGAATAGATAAATGTCTATGCACAATTTAATATATCATTATGATGTGATGGAGTAACTATATTTAGGTGTTTGATATTAATTTAGTATCTTAATTCTGGGTTTAACGCTATTTAATTTTTAATTTTAATTTTTGTTTTGGCATTACATTTATAACTATTTATTTTTATTTATTGATTTAAATGTATCAGCTGCCCAACTTCAGTTAATTAATTGGTTGGGTGTTGTTTTTCTTCAAATCTTTTTTTTTTTTTTTGTATATTCTGTATTTCTTTTTCAAAAAGTACACTTTTTTAAAAAAAATCTTCCAGTTATTTATAATTATTTGTATGCTTAAATGATATGTTTTCAACTTCATAGCTGAAATAAAGATGATTTTTTTGAAATACAACAGAGAATTTGAAGGCAATTTCACACATACTTGTTCACGGAACAAATTACAAAGTACAAAATGTGGATCAACAAGCTACATGGACTGATCTCATACAAGACATTCACCTGAAAAAAGCAAATCACATTATGGCTTAGTCAGGGGTGGGTTCTAAAATATTTTACTACTGGTTCTGTGGGTGTGGCTTATTTTGTGGGTGTGGCTTGATGGTCATGTGACAATTCTTTAGGATTTAGCAGAGGTACTGGTCTACCAGGCTTTTACCTGCTTGCAGAACTGTACCAGTCTACTCATTTATTTTTGCAGGCACTGATCAACCCATTTATTTTTGCAGGCACTGGTCTACTCATTTGTTTTCTTTTAACACTGATCAGCTGTAGGGCGGCCCTTTGAAGCCTGGTGGCAAGATTTTAAACAGTTTTTTTCCCTCTAGCCGATCAGCTGGGACTCAGGAGGCAGCAATAGATTGGGGGTGGGGCCAAATAAAAGGTAAGAATAATGCAGGCAGGAGGGGGGCCCAGAACCGGTTCAGTGATGTCATATCGTCACCGCTACCGGCTCGGCAGAACCGGGCGGAACCGGGCGGAACCCACCACTGGGTTTAGTGTACTGTATGAAGCCATTGTGGTTTGTTTATGATTTAGCATATTTTGAAAATGCATCTAAACATTTGTCAGTCTAAAAGTTGCTGAGGTCAATAGCATAATAGTACATATTCATCCTGAAACCTAATTTATAAATTATACCACTGAAAATTACTGTTTTCCATGAAGATTCTCAGCAGCTGATTTATAATATAAACTGGTCTTAATTTTATTCATAAATAGTCTTTGACTTAGTAACACTTAGGAATATTCTTTTCAGCATAAATTGGTGCAGTTGTACAGTGAGTTTTCACATGACCAGGCGCAATTTTATGAACATTTTTACTCTGCCTGTTAAGCAAAACATGTGGTTGTTAACTGAATCACATGGTAATTAAGAGAATCTGGCTTCCCCAGTAAACTTTGCTTGTTGGAAGCTAGATGGGAAGATCACAAATTACACTCACATGATCATAAGATCCTAAAATTGTTGTACATGAGAGCCGGTTGCCAAATGGTGCTAGAGTTGTAACTTCGAGGATGGGTCATAAGTCACATTTTTTTGAGGTCCTCATAATTTTGGACCATTGTTAAATTTGTGGTCCTATGTTGAAGACTATCTATATGCTTTCTGCACTCTTTCAGGATACTTTTTTTTTTTTTGGAAGAATATCAAAAAGAAAGGCTATTTGCAAAAATGGACTCTAAATACGACTATAAAAAGCAACAGCTTGAAATGAAATTAGAAAATTGGGAAAAGCAAAGTGCTCCATAGGCATTTTTCAAAAGATACTGGCAGAAATTCAGGCAATCTCAGAACAAGCAATCGCTTAAAAAGTATACATTAACAAACAAAACAGAAGGAATGTTTTTCACTGCCCCTCAAAAAAAAAAAAAAAAAAAAAAAGCTCGATGTGCAAATGTCATAATGGCAAAAATATAAAAGATCAGTTTGGATAGTAAATACTGATTGTGCCGAGATACAGATGAAACAGTTGACCATATGATAACTGGATGCAGCAAAAAGCTCACAGACTAATTATACAGAAAATCATGATTGAGTTGGAAAGATATTACACTGGCATTTATGTAAAGAGCATGGATTCCCAGTCAATAAGAATTACTGGAAACATGAAATCATAGATAAACCATAGAAAATAACAAGCAATATATATATAAATACATAGAGGAGTTTAATAAAATTCAGGCTGATGAACACCTAAAACATACCACATCAGACATTTCTATCATTGGGGGGCAATGTTTGATTTATTGCAAAAGCCATTGGAAAAGACTGTAATGTTGAAGACAAGGAACTGGAAAAGATTTGGAAACAGATTGCAAAAATGAAGAAGTCAACAAAGACACCAGTTCTTAGGGTGCTGGATAAATGCCATAAGGACTTAGAATTTGGATTGCTTAGTTTCAAATAATTCACAACAGCCTACTTCTAAACATCAGCCCTGCTGGGTACCTCATTCATCATTCAACATTACCTTCATAATTTCCAAATTTTGGGGTAGGAAATCATGAAGAAAAAAATGTCCAACATTGTTTGTGACACATGATTAGTGGAACTGCAATAACAATAAATCATAATGCCCTAATTTGTTATTTAAGTAGTTCCTATGAGCAACTCCCTTTGTTTTCAGATTTCAGCTTTAGTGGAGGCTTCCATTTGCAGAGAAAAGAGACACCAATTTTCCCATAATCCCGATGTTGACTATGAAAGTTGGGGACCCCTTCAGAATTCCTTAGGAGAGAGCAAAAAAACAAAATGTAAAGGGAAATAGGGAATAGTTAAAATGAGACAAGACCAAAGAAATTCCTGACATGCTAGATAACAATAATATATAACAATATAACAATATATAACAATAATAATAGATAATAATAGGTGCTTGGGTGTAGAAACATAGTTCACCATGCTTTCCAAAAGTATTTAGAAATAGGGAGGGTTATAGCTGACTCATTTGGCCCTTAAGGAATAGTGAAGCCATGCATTATTTGTCAAGAAATGTGTTTCTCAGAAGAAGTCTTATTTTGATTCTTTTGTCCTACTTTATTAGTTAACAGTCTGCATTCATAATTCAGGAAGCTGCAAACTTTTAATTCACACTCACTTAACCTTGCATAGACTTCCTGTTTCCTGCAATTTGTCAGTGTGGGTTACCTGAATTGATAGCCTCACATCTATAAGCTGGAGAGGCGGTTATCCTAATTGATACTGATTGCTTTCATAGAAAAGAGACAGGGTAGTCTCTCTAAAAGCTTCCAAATGTTGTCTTCTCATTGTATGTTCAATTAAGATTATTGTGTTGTAAACATGATGAAGCCAATCTCAGCAAAGTATTATTGCCTACAGGAAACTCAGAATGCCGCTTTATTTCCTTTTATTAACAAAAAAAAAATCATGAGTTCTGAAAGCATCTGCACATGACTATGCGAATTATACATTTGTAATGAATATTTTCATTCCTATTATTGTTATCTAGCATGTTATCTATTATTATAGATAATATTATCCAGTTTCTAGTTTCTGATATCCAGGACACGTGAAGTCTATTAAGAAAACTACCTGCAGAGCTTGCCTAATATACATGAAACAAAAACTTCCAAACAGTTGTAGGAACTGTCTCATTCCTCCATCAAAAGCATTATGTTGCAGCAATAGGTTTTCGATCCCCTGACAAAAAACCCTAAAATCTTGGTGCTTGTTAGTTAAGGCAGAAAAAAGGGAGGGAGGGAGGGAGGAAAGGAAGGAAGGAAGGAAGGAAGGAAGGAAGGAAGGAAGGAAGGAAGGAAGGAAGGACGGGCTTAGGAAAATATTGAAGAATACTCATTACAGGAAAGAAGCTAGACTCTATTAAAAATTAAAAGACAATACTGAAGAAAATAAAACATAAGAATATCATTTGGCAAGCAAAGAAAAAACATCAAAGAATTCTAGCACTACTATCTACTGTTGCTTTGAATGGCAACCTTTTTGAAGTTATTCCTTTGGAGTCTTAGAAAGTGAATGGCTAGCTTGAATGAAAAAGAAATATATATATATATTTTCTGGCTTGTCTTGGTTTTTTTAAAAAAATAAGAAAAAGAAAAGCTCCTCTCCAAAGTTTGAAAGTAGACCTAAAGCATTAAATGTGGAGAAAATGACTTATGCTCACCTGTTTAGAGCGGAAAAAATCCATTTAAGGTAGATTAAGTTAAGAACATTTTCCACTTTGCTGGGTAATTCGTCTCCATATAGAAATGGAAACACATTTTTTTTTCCTTTTTGGATTGTGGTTTGAAGATATTTACCTGGTAGAGGAGAAAAATAACTGGAAACAAAAGGGGAAACATAACTGTTCTTGACTATTTTTTTAAATGTGCCCCACCGATAAATATTGTTTATGAAACCATCTTAAAGTTTTAGAAGTAAATCAATATATCTATTTACCTATGCTAAATAATCATACATATTGAATGCTTATTATTTTTCAGGGGGGGTGAAAGACAGTTATATTGTTAAAACCTTTATTTTAGTGTACAGGCACTTAGATTCAAGTCTTTATTAGCATTAACATTTATAGAACAACCTTGAGTTGCCATTAACCAAGCTGATACACTGCATTAAATTATAATTTTATATTTAATATTGCCTTGATGTGTAAATCTAACCATTATCTTTCATTTGAAATGCCATAAAAAGGGAAATCTATGTCACTCTCAACTTTGAAAAAAACAGAAATAAAGAGTACATTTTCTATTTATGTATATAACACACACATCCCATTTCCCAAAGGAATCAAGATCGCTCCTACAATAGAATGTAAACAAAAAATAATAACAATCAGACCCATTAATAATCCAATAGATAACTAATTAAATATTATTAGCTCCCAAACATCTACTAGAATAAGAAGGTTTATTTAAGTTTTTTTTGAAAATGAGGGTTTCTTAAATTCTGTATCTTGGGAAGCAAACTGTTCCAAGGGCCAGGGGTAGCTATATAAAAGATTTCTTGATCTTTTTATTTATCCTTTTTTTTTTTCAAAAACAGATAAAGAAAATGGGCATATATTATCAAACATTTAAGCTAAGGGCGCAATTGACAATTTGAATCATTGTCAAGTTCAAGCCATCAGTGAAAATGGCTTTTACATTGGGTATACAGACTAGTTTAGTCTGCCCTTCCAATATTTGTCCTATGATGAAAGCAGTGGTGGGTTGCCCCCGGTTCGCACCAGTTCTATAGAACCAGTAGTAAAACCAGCAGGAGGCTCCGCCCACTGACCCTGATGTCATCAAAATGCTTCTGCGCATGCGCAGAAGAGCGCACGTGCATGCGAGTGAAGCAAGCGCGCACGCGCGGCCCCACTGGGAACCGGTAGTAAAGGTAAGTAGAACCCACCCCTGGTTGAAAGCCTTTTTCTGGGTATGCTACTAAAGCTAATCATACATTTTATTGTCCTAGGATACCTCTGTAGCCACTGTAGAATATCCCTAGAAATAAAAATGATATGGAGGTTCTTTCCTTTATCAGATGCAACCTCCACTTTTAATCTTCCTTTACGTTAAACTATTATTTTTAAAAATGTAAACTGTTTTTGCTGCACAGGAAACCTCAAGGTAAATGTCCACAGGTATAGAAATGTTCAGAGACGTCAAGTGGGTGAAGAAAGAAACAAAAATAAGGATTTGAAATTGCACTGAATCAACAATGTATCAGAATATAAGTCATTGCTGTTTCTTATTGGGCTCATAGACTGATTTCTTTCGGAAATCAGCATTTTAAAAACTGTACAGCTTTATGAAATAAATAATTAGCTAGCTTCTTCCAGCAAAGCCAATTCTCATATAGAAACTACTTTTAAAACTGAATTAGAACTCTAATTAATTTACTGAGAAGAAAATATATAAATAAATATAAGAGCTGTGTGATTACAATTTTTTTATTATGTAAACATTTATGGATTAGATCCCACTTATCAGATGTACAGAATACAGTCCTTGGAGAATAATTCGCCAGATGATCTTTAAAAGTTCATATGAAAATAAATTCATTAGCATTTAGGTTGCATCAATATTTTCTGTTGTTATTTGTTGTAAACAAAACAAACAAAACGTGTCTATCATAGCTTTAGAAACTGAATGAAAGGTGTCAATAATATTGTTTTTGCAACAAAATAAGAATCTCATTATTAGGATGGCTTGTGAAAAACTGCAAAACATATGCGTATACATTTTTGAAGTAAAAGTTTGGTTAAACATGCATGGAGCCCTGAACATATGACTCACCACAAGCTAAGCAATTCAAGCAGAAAATCTAGTTCTACACATTAATCTAATTTCAAAGATGGCAAAACTGGATCATAACAATAAAAAAAGAGGGGGGAGTGGGGGAGAGAGACTCAGAGCAAATCAACTATTTTGCAGGGGTATCCGACTACTGGGCTGAGGCCCAGTACTGGGCTGCAGACCATTTGGGAACCGGGCTGTGCAAACAGCAGGCAAGCACGCAAGCATGCGAAACTCCCTTTGTGCAAATAGAGATTTGTGCACGAGTGCGACATTTTCCTCCCCTATGCTGCTACTTCTGCCGCCACCACCACCGATCCGCAGAGTCAGAAAGGTTTGGGATCGCTGTATTAGAGCATCTTATGGTGCCTACCAAAATTTGAAATATCTTTAATTTTCCACAATGTGGAACAGAGGAAACTCACAGCAAATCTTTGCACTTTTATTTTTTAGAGCCACAAAAATAATTCATGCTGTGCTACCTACTATCTAGCCTACAGAAAAAATAATGGTGGAGATGATTTTTTAATAATTTTTTTTTTTCAAAATTCGTACAGCAAACACTGGCAGCAACAATTAAGCCCAATGAACCAGAGACCTGGATCTAGCAAAAAAGAAAGCAGCAGCAACTGCTTATTTTTATGCAGTCTACAAGCATGTAACAATAAGAAAAACACTCTCCTCGGCTTGCAAAGCTCAGCAAGCAAACAAATCAATAGTTTTTGCATGCACAAACTGAAAGATGAACATAATAATGCCTGTAAAATATATGTACTACATCCTTGTCCATTTGACAATTTGATTGAAAGAAAGAACATAAGACTGAAAGAACACCCAGAAACATTGATACAGTCCAGTTTCCCATACCAAAGGATATAAAGATACCAGTAAACTTACTTATAAGGCTATTAGTTAGTTTAGTTTATTGATTAGTCTAATGACCTTATCAACTTATAATACAGCATCGACTCAATATAAAAGGGTAGAAGAGATCCAATATACCAAATTACTAAAATATTAAAATGAAATAATAACCTTAGCAGTTGACCCCAATCAGATTACTTACAAAGCAGGCAGCAGTCTTCTTATTTTCAAAATTGTTTTAAATTTCTGAGTGAGCATCTAATTCATAATTTACTGCCCTCCACTAAATGAGTTAATGAGAGCAGGGGTTGCTGTTTTATTGACTAGTGTCTCTGTGGCTTGGTGAAGCCTAAATGAATAGAAGCCAATCACAGAATACTCTAAAGAAGCGGAACAAAACAAAACAAGTTCAGGAAACACATTGTTTGGATTCAAAACATTTTTTTAAAGAGACAGCTATCTATCTATCTATCTATCTATCTTTCTGTCTGTCTGTCTGTCTGTCTGTCTGTCTGTCTATCTATCTAACTATCTATCTATTCACTTACTTACTTATACATATATACGTATACGTATACATATACATACACACACACACACACACACACACACACACACACACACACACACATAAAGGTCTTTGGTTATTCGGGTTTTCTCCCATGTAAAATTGGAAGTGTCTTGGTGACGTTTTGACAAAGTCTCATTCGTCATCTTCAGGCTGGTGTTTTCGGCTTCGTACTTCTAGGAGCAATGTGTGATCGCAGCTGTTTCTTCCTTTTAACTGCCAGTGGGGGTGAGAACTGATTGGGTGGGAGCTTGGCTGTGTTCTGATTGGGTGGAGGTGTGTTCTGATTGGTTGGGAGCTTGGCTGTGCTCTGATTGGATGGGGGTGTGTTCTGTTTAGGTGGGGGCTTGGTTGTGCTCGGGTTAGTCTGAGTTGTAGGGGGATTTGAGCTGGTGAGCTGCGTTGCTGTTGTTTGGCTTCACATTCGTGGTCGTGCCACATCTTCATGGTGGGTGTCAGTTTGCTTCATGTATGGATTGGAGGGGTTTAAAGTGGCTAATGATGCAGCTGTGGTCTGGCTTCTGGTTTGTGGTCGTGCCTCATCAGTGTGGATTTGGGTTTGCTTTTTGCGTGGATGTGTGGTGGTGACATCCTGTGTGGTTTTTGTGAGTGTGGGTCTGGTGTCATTCTTAGTGTTAGGGACTTGTTTGTCAATAAGGGCGGGTTTCCAAATGGCTGGTAGGCGGGAGGTATCATCTTGTTTATTCATGCTGTGTGGGCGTTTTTCTATCTCGATGGCTTCTCTGATTATTCTGTTGTTAAAGTGTTCAGTTTGGGCGATAGTTCTGGTCTTTTTAAAGTCAATTTCATGTTCTGTGGCTTTAAGGTGTTGGACCAGGGAAGAAGTTGGTTCCTCTTTTCTGACTGAGTTCTTGTGTTCTTCAATGCGTGCACTTATTCTTCTGTTGGCTTGTCCGATGTATGTGGTGGGGCAGGCGGTGCATGGGATTTCATATACTCCTTGATTTTCTAACTCAATTTTGTCTTTGGGGTTTCTTAGGATGGTGGATATTTTTTGGTTTGTGCAGAATGCTGTCTTGATGTTGTGTTTGTGGAGGATCTTGCTGATTCTGTCTGTGGTGCCTTTTATGTATGGGAGGAGGGCTTTTCCATTTTCTTGTTCTTTCTCTTGGATTTTAGTGGGGGTTTCTTTTTGGATTAGGTTGGTAATCTTATTTCTTTGGAATCCGTTGGATGTTAGTACGTTAGTGAGAGTGTGTAGTTCGGGTTTTAGGTGTTGTTCATCAGCTAAAAATTTTGTTCTGGAGATGAGTGTCTTGGCTACAGAGTTGATCTGTACTGGGTGGTGGTGTGAGAGTGTGTGCAGATAGCGGTTTGTGTGTGTTTTCTTCTGGTAGATGGTGTGTCCTATATATATAGGTCTTTGGTTATTCGAGTTTTCTCCTGCTCAGCTTAGTCTGAGTTGCAGGGGGATTTGAGCTGGTGAGCTGTGTTGTTGTTGTTTGGCTTCGTGTTTGTGGCCGTGCGAGCTCTTTATCCTTCACAGGATGTCACCACCACACATCCACGCAGAAAGCAGACTCAAACCCACACTGATAATGAGCCACGACCAAGGACCAGAAGCCAGACCACAGCTGCATCATTAGCCACTTTAAACCCCTCCAATCCATACATGAAGCAGACTGACACCCACCATGAAGAGCTCGCACAACCAAGCCCCCACCCAAACAGAACACACCCCCAGCCAATCAGAGCACAACCAACCCCCCATCCAATCAGAGCACAGCCAAGCCCCTAACCAATCAGAACACACCTCCACCCAGTCAGAACACAGCCAAGTTCCCACCCAATCAGCTCACACCCCCACTAGCAGTTAAAAGGAAGAGACAGCTGCGATCTCACATTGCTCCTGGAAGCACGAAGCCGAGAACACCAGCCTGAAGATGACGAATGAGACTTCGTCGAAACGTCGCCAAGACACTTCCAATTTTACGTGGGAGAAGACCCAAATAACCAAAGACCTACATACAAACACCCACGAAAACCTGAGAAAACATATATATATATATATATATATATATATAGAGAGAGAGAGAGAGAGAGAGAGAGAGAGAGAGAGAGAGAGAGAGAGAGAGAGAGAGAGAGAGAGAGAGAGAGAGAGAGAGAGGAATTAAACTTTAAAAACTACATAAAAGCTAAAACCAAGGAGGGATGAAAATTTCTTACCTTGTCAACCATCTCCAATGGTGAGCACACACACACATATCTTGGGGTCTCAAATCAAGCAACAAAACCAAATTTTGATACCCTTCCAGAAGGCCAAAAGGATAGGAGCATTTATTTTACCTCTAGTGGTAGAGTGTTCCATAGGGACAGAGCCACAGAGGTAAAAGCTCTTTTACAATTTAAAAACAAAATGTGCTCCTCTCCACTGTAAGTTAAAATTTCAAATTAATCTGATATTTTGTGTTTTATCTGCATTTCAAAAGGCATTCCATGCCTTGTTAGACTCCTGCACTGAAAGCATGCAATGTTGGCATTTAAATGCAATTAAATGGAAATGGAAATAAAGACAGGACAAAAAGTGAAGATATGATTATGAAATGTCTCAAATTTACACCTTCTCTAAGAGAAGCTCACTTCATTGACCTCTTCTAGGTGCTCCTAATGAAAACATAGGATGCCTCTTTACCCCTTGAATCTCACCTCCGTAAATCTTGGAATTGTAAGGCCTCTAAATTTGGGATTGCCTTTAGAGACGCCCGAGGACTTTATCCAATTTTACAATATTTCTGGGAGAGCAAATTCTAAAATCATAACAATAATAATTAAAAAATCATTTAAAAACCATATAATGCTTAAAATTCCAATTAGAATACTCGATTGCCAAGTAAAATGTGCCTTGTTTCTCAGGTGTAAGATTTGGCAATTTCCTTTTCAACAGCACATTATCTCAGCAACATCAGAATAATAGGATAATAGTGCCAACTTTTTCTAAACCGGGTATGTGAAAAATCTGGTATTAGCATAGGATTCCTTATGCCAACAATGTGTTTCTGTCCTCGCCTCATTATCACACTTCCTAGCTGTTAGAAGATAAAAAAGTTTGAAAGAGATTTTTTTAGAGCTTGCAAGACAAGCATAAAAAAAGTTCAGAGATGTTTTATGATGTTGGTGGATCACATTGATGACTGTAAACCTTACAAAATATCAATTCATTTCTTAAGAAATTAAGTCAAATAAACTCCATCTATTCCCTTGATAACACTTCATTTTACAGGCAATTTTATGGGGATTACAGAATCGGCCTCATCAAGAGAAGAGCTTGCCCCGAGAATATCGTTCCTAATTATAATGGCATCATTTGATACAGCTTACTTCCATTGGTGGCGTAAGAAAATATATGTAGCCATTGGAGAGGTAAAGTTATCCCAAAATGAAATTTGGCTTAATTAAGATGAGATAAAGCAGTGGTAATGTAACCTTTCCAAAAGTGTAATATAGCTATAAATTAAATTCATTCCTTCCTTCCTTCCTTCCTTCCTTCCTTCCTTCCTTCCTTCCTTCCTTCCAAACAGTTTAAAAGTATAAAGGGCTTCCCAGTTCATATCTGAATGGTGAACTTGAGACGCTTTTAATTTGTTCTTAATGAGATCCCAAATTACCTCAGCTGACAGCAACCAGATGACTCATCCATGATTGCCACCTACAACACCCCAGCTATATCTATATCTAGCATTAAAAATCAAATGATGTCATGATGCCATATTCTTTCTTTGACTGTCACATGGAAAGAAAATTCCTAAAAATTTAACAGATCTGGGGCCACTAGAAGGGTCCTTGGAACCTATCCAAATATTACTGCCAAGCTATAATATTTAATTGATGAAGCATTATTAAATACATATGGTATAATAATATTAACTATACTTAATTCATAATGTAATTAGATTTAAATGTAATCAAATTAAGCCTAATTATTGTTCGTTCTGGCTCAAGAAATGTTTTGAAATGCACATCTTTTATATTCAGCTGAAAATAGACTTTGTAAATTTAGTAATAATAGCTGTCACCTATGGGTTATCTACGATCTCAGTGTGAAGAAAAATGTATAGAACCTATTGGTAAATGTGGCCAGGTGTATTAATTGCATTAGAACTGGCACTAAAACATTGTACTGTGTGGGACAAAATAGCAAATGACCACTGTTCCCAAGAAAAAATAAAATAAAATAAAGACAACATGAGATCCAGGGAAGTGATTTTGAAGACCATCTTCCCATTCTTTCAAATGATAATGTAATCATAATACATTAAAACTCCAACTATATATTACCTTTGATCATCTTCTGTATTAGCTCTTGAGATTAATGGTTTTACATCTTGCCTAAAAATAACACTGGCCTCAAATAATTGGACTGAAATCCATATCTTTTAAGTAATTTTGCTATAAGCAACCCCAAATTTTCAAAATATGTATGAAGAAAATCACTATTTAAGGTCCTATTTACTTTCTGTAAATGTGATAGCAGGAAGCATATTGCAGCCCTAGAACTAATTGAGACACATATCAGATTCCAGTATATTGAAGCCGAAATAAAGAATCAATAAAACTTTGCAGCTGTTGAGATTCTTGTGTGGATTACTTCTTAGACACCTAATAGAAAAAGTGTCTTCTGGGTCATTCAATAACAAAAACAGTCATTTTATTAAGGAAGTTCTATTTAAATTAAAATAATCAATAGCAATCAAGATCTGCAGCAGAAGGATGTCAGCAATAAGGACTAGTTTGAAAAAAAAAAAACAGGATTATGCCCAGGAATAAAATTTTAAATTGTGATTGCAGGAAAACAATAACAATAACACTGGCTGCTCAAAAACAAGCACTACAAACTAATGCCATGAAAGCAAAGATACAAAAATCCACTGACAATCCAAACTGCTGACTTTGCAATAGTCGAAACTGTTTCACATTTAATCTGTGAACGCAGCAAAATCTCACAAACTGATTACAAAGCTAGACATGACTTAGTTGTTAAATTAATCCACTGGTCATTATGTAAAAAATACGACTTACCTGTATCCAAAAAGTCATGGGAACATAAAGTGGAAAAAGTTATAGAAAATGAGAAGGTGAAGATCTTGTGGGACTTTAGAATACAGACGGATCGTCATTTGGAACACAACACACCAGATATCAGTTGTCGAAAACCGAAACATACAATTTATTGACATTGTGGTACCAGAAGATGCCAGAGTCAAAGATAAAGAACTGGAAAAAATCACGAAATATCATGACCTCGCCATTGAAACTACACGGCTATGGATGAAACATGTAATAGTGATACCCATTGTCATCAGGGCATGTCCAAGAATTTTATAAGATACATCAACAAATTGCAGCTTCCTGCAACAACACTAGCGGAACTTCAAAAAGCTGCACTACTTGGAACATCGTACATCTTAAGAAGGTATTTGGTTGATACCTAGGACGCTGGTAGCAACCCGTATCAAACATTAGCACCAGTCAATGGTATTTGTGATGCATTTTTGAATGTTCAGCTGACTGAGTTTCATGTTTAATGAATAAAGTATATAGTAATAGTAATAGTAATAGTAATAGTAATGGTTTGCTACATGAGGAACCCAACTGTTAGGCCTACCATATCTGGGCTGAGAAAATCAAGATGACCATTAGATGGCAACAGACAGCTCAGGCTTTCTGTAAAATCTTGGTGCCATCTAGTGGCCATCTGATATTTATAGCCCAGGCATGTTAACCATGCTTTTCCACAGCTTTGGCAACTTTACCTGCAAGTATGTTCCCACATTGGCGGATGGAACTTGCTACATCTGGAATGCTTATTCAGTTATGAACTTCTGGATAGAAACCTCTAATGAAATATTCAATAAAGTCTCACTGATCATGATATATGACTGACCCATGTGAACTGATTATGTCTATCAATGGACCAAGAAGGTTAGTTCTTCCCTCTCCTCCCCTCCCCTCCCCTCCTCTCTCCTTTCCTCTCTTCTCGTGTCATAGATTGAAATAATAATTCTCTGCTCAGAAACCTTTTCTGTTAGAAAAAGAGGTCATTTTTCTGTTATGCTGTACTGGTCTCTGTGATGTCTTTCCAGTGCAAGAGATTCCACAAATTTCAAATATAGATTTGGGGAAAATATAGAAAAAGTGCCTGCTTTTGGATTCAGAGTTTTGATAGACTACAATCCTTAAATTCAGAAGAGATTTTGCTGAATACAATGAACCAGCAAGGAATAGTAAAAGATAAAGAATACGTTCAGGGATCAGGATCTTTAGCATCTACCAGGGATTTGAGTATTCTTAAATTCTCTATGATTCTGCTGTCAGGAAAGACACTGTACAAATTAATTGCACAGTTCTTTGGACACTTGCCAATGAATTCACAGTTAAGGATAATTTTCCCAAATGCACATTAATTCAAATTCAATTTTTATGACACTGCTTAAATCACAATTGCAATTGGAAAGCACATTTTGCACTTTGAAATTCATTGTGTTAACAGTTAGGATTAGTAAAGTTGCAATGAATTGTTCCTGAATTTGAAATGTGTGGTTCATGCATTAATTCATGATCTTAACATTAATCCTGCTAGGCTAGTGGACCTGGTGTCAGCACTAGAGCACTAGAGTAAATGCAGCTTGAAGTGCATAAATTGCATTTGAGACGACCTCGAAACCTGACACCTGGGGGTTGGGTGTGGGGAAGTAGGGGCAAAGGGACAAATTGAAGCATAATATTAATTGCCAAACACACCCTCCAACTATGCTTCAATCCTGCTTTTTAAGTGAGAAGCAACAGTTACAATAGGAAATGTCCAAGCTGAGCCCAAGGGAGGAGTCAAACCAGGAGTGAAATCCAGCAGGTTCTGACAAGTTCTGGAGAACCGGTAGCGGACATTTTGAGCAGTTCGGAGAACCGATAGCGGAAATTTTGAGTAGTTTAGAGAACCGCAAATTCCACCTCTGGCTGGCCCCAGAGTGGGGTGAGAATGGAGATTTTGTAATATCCTTCCCCCAGGAGTGGGGAGGGAATGGGGATTTTGCAGTATCCTTCTCCTGGAGTGGGGTGGAAACGGAGACTTTGCAATATCCTTCCCCCAGGAGTGGGGAGGGAATGGAGATTTTGCAGTATCCTTCCCCTGCCACACCCACCAAGCCACACCTACCAAGCCACACCCACCAAGCCACACCCACAGAACTGGTAATAAAAAATTTTAGATTTCACCACTGGGTCAAATATATCATCAGTTATGAGTCCCTTCATGATCTCAGCCAGCCCACCTTGAATTCCTTCTATTCTTAACTCCCACTAATTTCCCTTGATCATTAGCAGTTCAGATTCTTTTAGAAAGCTTAAGTTTACAAGAAATCTTTATACACATTTGAACTGTCTGGATCTCCTGACTTTCCTGCTTGACAGTAACATTTATAAAGTTTTCCTGCTTGACAGTAACATTTATAAAAATGCATGCCACATTCCATGAACAGAGCCAACAATTGCTTTCTCCATTCTTAATTTCTCCATTGGCTCAGGATTCTCCTTTACCAGCATCCACAGACGGGCCCAACCTTACACAGTGTCATTTAGTCACCATTTTAATTTTGTACAATGCTTTCTACTGTAGCCTTTGCAATGGGGCATCATGGTTATCATCAGTTTTTTTTCTTTTTCTATCCTGTTCTTATTTATTATTTCAATATTTCTATTTTTATTAGAGTCAACTACATTCAAAGATTAAGCAGATATTAATTATTATGAAACAAATTAGTTTTGATTTAGATTTATAATCCATAATCTATTCAGGGCTCAAGCCAGCATCCATAGCAGTTCTCCACAACAAGTTCTCCCTGTGAGCTGGGTTGCAGTGAGAGTTGTTGTTCAGTCAAGTCTGACTCTTCACGACCCCATGAACCATAACATAACATAACATGCCAGCCCCCTCTCCTCCCCTTCCTCCACTGTCTCCCAGAGTTTGCCCAAATTCATGTTTGTTGCATCAATGACACTATCTAACCATCTTATCCTCTGCTGTCCTCTTCTCCTTTTGCCTTCAATCTTTCCCAACATTAGGGTCTTTTCCAATCAGTCCTCTCTTCTCATTATGTGGCCAAAGTATTTGAGCTTCAGCTTCAGTGCACTAAGAGACTCAGATCCAAAGCCATTCCATGAGCTTCCATTGCTTTGACAGTAGACCTATTGCTGGATCTCCCTGCTCTTTGTCCAACATTTGGATCATTGCCTTTCTCTACACAAAGTGAATTTCTTTCACTTTGCCCATCTAAGGCAAAGGGGCACGTTGCCCCTCTAAGGCAATTTCCCATAGGAAATTGTTTCCATAGTTTCTATGTTGATCTTTCCTTCTTTTTATGGTAGGTGCATTCAAAACATTTTTGCAGAAATGCTCAGTGTTTCAGATTTGGAATAGGGCCTGGTGGCTCAGCAGACTAAAAGCATTGTGATTAACACCAGCTTTCTGCAATTACTGTAAGTTTGAATCTCACCAGGCTCAAGGTTGACTCAGCCTTCCATCCTTTCTAAGGTAGGTAAAATGAGGACCCAGTTGTGGGGGCAATAAGCTGACTTTGTATAAATATACAAAAGTATGAAGGCTATTGCTTAACGCATTGTAAGCCGCCCTGAGTCTCCGGAGAAGAGCGGCATATAAATCAAATTTTTTAAAAAAATCATCGGAACACTACAGCACTAACTGTTTTGATTTTTACAAGCTCCTGTTTGAAATGTGATAGTTATTTCAAATTTAAATATTTTAGAAGATAGTAAAATGGATGAAGGTTGAATTACGATATTTTTCAGACTATAAGATGCTCCAGACTATAAGATGCACATTAGCTTTAGGGGAGGAAAACAAGGGGGAAAAAATCTGCCTCTACCTCCCAGCATCCATCTGGTATTCATCTGGCTAGTGTCCTTGCAGCAAACAGCCTGGTTAGCTTCAGCATGTTACAGCCCCAGCACGTGGCTCGTCAGGGCTCCCCTCCATTGTGTGCACCACCGGTCAACTGAGCTGAGCTGCTGCTGCCGCTGGGGAACATTGGAACCTTCACTACCGAGCAGCTGATTGGCAATTAGATTTGCCTCCCAGAATACTGACGATCAGCTGTTCTAGGTAGCACGAATTACTGCCACCTGTTCGCCACCGCCCGTTCAATGATGCCAGTTTGCTGATGCCCATTCACCACAGCCTGTTCGCCGATTCTGCAGCCCGCTGGTGGTGATAGGCGGTGGCAATAGGTGTGGATAGGCAGCGGTGATCCCCACCGCCTAGAACAGCTGATCAGTGCCCCACCAACCCCCCTCCCCCACCTGCCACAATATTTGCTATAAGACGTACTGACATTTCCATCCACTTTTTTGGGGGGGAGTGTGTTTTATAGTCCAAAAAATATAGTAGTTAACTAGCTTGACTGAGCATGACTCATATGTGAGTATTTGGGAACAGAACAGAGAATCAGATTTTATTTACTTTTTAACAAACTTAGATTTATAGGGGTTTTTAGGGAGAATTTCGGTGCCGTGTAGTGTGTGTATGTTGGATGACATGTGAAAAATGATTTGTGATTATTAAATTAGTGAAAATTTAATATACAGGTTGGTGGAAGCATTCATTCTTCTTCATAAAATGAAAGATGGTTTCCAAAAGGTAATAGTTACAGTAATTATATAATACCATGATTAATAGATTTAACTTTTTTTTTTTTTACATAGAAAAAGTATTATTTCACTATCGTACGTATTCCAAACTTTTTGCTTCATCTTTGGTTTGATTCTATGTGGATTCACCTTTTCATCCTAATTATTATACACAGCCAAAGAAAGCATAATATTTACATGTCTGGAGATATCCATTTTCAAAATACTGAGCCATGGTGAAGACCAGAGACATTCCATAGCAATACAATAGCACTTAGACTTATATACCGTTTTACAGTGCTTTACAACTCTCTCTAAGCAGTTTACAGAGTCAGCACATTGCCTTCAAACAATCTGGATCCTCATTTTACCCACCTCGGAAGGATGGAAGGCTGAGTCAACTTGAGCTTGGTGAGTTTTGAACTGCCAAATTGTAGTCAGATGGCAGTCAGCAGAAGTAGTCTGCAGTACTGCACTCTAACCACTGCACCACCACGGTTCATACAGAACATAATGATAAATTTAGATGCTGGAAACTGTTCTGGAATATATTACAAGTGCATCTGAGATTACAGGTGAATCTGAAAGATCCCTAAAAGCTTGAGGTGGTGACATTAACATTCATGAGTAGATTGCTTCAAGCAACAGCACTTTTTTCTAGGCATTTTTTTTTATTTATTTATTTTGCAGAAAACTGGAAGCAAGTCAGGCTTCTTAAATTAATGCAAGATAGGATTTGCACTGAAATGAAGTCTACAGCACTTCTTCCAAATCAATGTTGATGCATGCACAGAGGTAGCATTTTGATCTTCTTCCATGTTTATAGTATATGGCATGCTTATATATGACAGTAGCATCCCAGCTTCCTATGGAAGAGACATCACATTCCAGAAAAGGGCTCAAGACAAGAGATTGACAGTCCTGAACTGGATGAGGAAGGGAGGAAAAGGTCCAGGATAGCCATACCCTAGAATCTCCCAGGGTACATCTGCTGAGTTAGAAATTTATAGCTTTAGTCTGACAAGATTTTGTCAATTAGGTATGAGTAAATTGGACTAGACAGAATTTCACAGAGGCATCTTTGGCTTAGGCCTAATTATTACATAGTATTCTATTCACATGTGAGCAAAAATATCCTTCTAAGTAGGTTCAGGTTTGTTTAAGAATTAGATGGGAAATCATTAGGAACTTCTAGACGGACTAGATTAGGAAGAACTTAAAAGAGAAGGCAAGGGCAAATACTTTCATATGGTTACCAAGATTACAAAAATAGCATTTGATGAACAAGTTTACTAAATTTGATCTGTAAAAATCTTGAGAATCATTATAAGGCAATGAAATGATATAAAAGAATTCTTTGCTGCCATCTAAGATTTTTTTTTTTTTTGCAACTCAAATTGGGTTGTCTTAGTCAGATAGTCACTAAGAATTGAGACTGAAGGTGACTTTATTTCTGTTCAAATGTAAAAACTTCTGTAGTTTATGAAGAATTGTGTGACCTATATTTTCATCCTTTTTCTGAATCTGACAATGTTGTTTGTATTGCAAGGCGGAAAATTAAAATTGCTTACTTGAATGGCAGCCATCAGCAATGATTTCCTACTTTGCTATCACTTGACACATTTTCACCCTCATCCTTCTTCCCATACCACTGTAGACATGTGAAACCTCATGAAGACAAATCACTGAGAACTGATCAAATTGTAATGTCACAAAAGTTTATTTGGGGATAGGATAAAAGAAAAAAGAAAATGGTGCTTACTAGTAAAATGAAGGAAGGAAATGAGTCTAAAATTCCCACTTATCTCTTTAGAGATAACAGCTGCCTTAGAATTTTAGCATTTCCTTATTAATTTTAATGTCAATTTTTATTAATCTTTGAGATTAGTTCAAGCAAAGCATCATTCTATATCCATGATATATCTTATTCCTCTATCCACAAAAATTAGTTATAGCTTATTCTGTGGATGAAAATCAACAATGAATATGGGTCTAATATCCAACTTTTTAGACAACTTGGTCTCTTTCATATTAGATCCTTCTCCTGTGGAGCATCTAAAGATATATTAATATAAAGCTGTGTTTATTATATAATCATCCAGCATGTTAGTTAAAGCTGCTACATTAATTCCAGATCTCATTTGAGAAAGCAAACTATCATTCCTTAAAAACTTAATATTATAGTCAGACTAAAGCAGCCCTGGAAATAATAGAAGAGAATGTGGATGCCAGATCCTAAGCCCCACCCCAGAGTAATCACAATGCCAAATCTTAACCTCCACACAACCTCAGAACAATCACATTCCTTCACTAACCTGCTTTCCAGCTTCATTCTCCATCACCACATGCAGGGCAACAAAAGAAGTTTGTGGGACTAAAAAAAAGAAAAAAAGATCAGTCAGACCTTCCAATTTCTCACAAGAAGAAGAAGAAGAAGAAGAAGAAGAAGAAGAAGAAGAAGAAGAAGAAGAGGAAGAGGAAGAGGAAGAGGAAGAGGAAGAGGAAGAGGAAGAGGAAGAAGAAGAAGAAGAAGAAGAAGAAGAAGATCTCGCAAAGTTGGAAGATCTCGCAAAGTTGGAAGATCTGATTGAACTTTTTTTTACCAGTAATTCCACAGTCTTCTTTTGTTGCCCTGCATGCAGTGGTGGAGAATGGAGGGGGAAAACAGGTTAGTGAAGAGATGCTTTGGGGAAGCGAGGGGAGCTGGGTGGAAGCTGGAAAGCAGGTGGCAAGGCAAACTCCCCAAGGGTTCCAGACAACTGGTGGTAGGATGCAAGTGGCTGCAGGAGACACCCCACTGGCTGCTGCCAGGTGTGATGGGGAATGAGCTACTCTAGCCACCATTGCCTCATTCCGCCAGTATCAGAGCTCTGCATGCTGGGCGGCCAAGGATACCATTTGGGCTTCTTCCTCCACCTCTCCACTGCCTTGTTTTGTCCTCCACCCCTTCTCCACCACCAAACTTAGCCAGTGCGGGCAGTCTGAGCTTTCTGAATTGGCACAGGAAGAACATTCTTTGTTGTGCTATTTTAGGTGTCCATTTTAAGTCTTGAAATATTATAGAACCTAGAAACTTGTATCTCCCCACTGTTGATATGGTATTGCCTAGTATTGTAAGAGATGGTAGAATAGGAAGGCTTCTCCTAAAATCTATCATTTCTATAGTTTTGAGTATGTTCAGTTAAAGATTGTTCCAGTCACACAACAAGGCTAGTTGTTCAACTTCCTGTCGGCACGCAGATCCGTTGTTTTCTCAAATGAGACCAATCACTCTTGTATCATCTGAAAACTTCAGTACTTTAACAGAGGGATCCTTTGAGATGCAGTCATTGATATTTAGAAAGAAGAGAAGTGGAGAGAACACACACAACCATGTGCTAATTGTACAGGTACCTGATGTGATTTTGCATAGCTTCACCTGCTGCTTCCTGTCTGTTAGAAAGCTTATGATCGATCTACTTACAAGTGTGATCAGGCATGGCTAGCTGAATCAGTTTAGTTAGAACACTATCTTGAATGGTGGTATTGATTGCTGAGCTGAAGTCTACCAAAAGGACCCTTGCATAGGTCCTTGGAGATCAAGATGTTGTAGAATGTAGTGCAGAGTCATTTTAACAGCATCATCTGCTAATCTATTTGCTCAGTAGGCAAATTGCAAGGGGTCTAACAGTGGATCCATGATGGTTTTCAGGTGGGCCAGCACTAACCTTTCAAAGGTTTTCATAACTATGGATGTCAGAGCAACCAGTCTGTAATTATTCAGCTCCTTGATGGAGGGTTTCTTCGGCACTGAAATGATAGTAGAACGTTTGAATCAAGAAGGAACATAATAAAATAGAGTAGAGTAGAGTAGAGTAGAGTAGAGTAGAGTAGAGTAGAGTAGAGTAGAGTAGAATAGAATAGAATAGAATAGAATAGAATAGAATAGAATAGAATAGAATAGAATAGAATTCTTTATTGGTCAAGTGTGATTGGACACACAAGAATTTGTCTTGGTGCATAAGCTCTCAGTGTACATAAAAGAAAAGATACATTCGTTAAGAATCATAAGGTACAATACTTAATGATAGTCAGAGGGTACAAATAAGTAATCAAATCATATTAGGAGACAGTCAATATAAATTGTAAGGATACCAGAAACAAGGTTACAGTCATACAGTCATAAGTGGGAGGAGATGGGTGATAGGAACGATGACAAGATTAATAGTAGTGCAGACTTAGTAAATAGTTTGACAGTATTGAGGGAATTATTTGTTTAGCAGAGTGATAGTGTTTGGGAAAAAACTGTTCTTGTATCTAGTTGTTCTGGTATGCAGTGCTCTGTAGCATCATTTTGAGGGTAAGAGTTGAAACAGTTTATGTCCGGGATATGAGGGGTCTGTAAATATTTTCACAGCCCTCTTTTTGACTTGTGCAGTATACAGATCCTCAATGGAAGGTAGGTTGGTAATAATTGTTTTTTCTGCAGTTCTAATTATCCTCTGAAGTCTGTGTCTGTCGTGTTGGGTTGCAGAACCAAACCAGACAGATGACTGGTTGCAGAGATGCAGATGACAGACTCAATAATTCCTCTGTAGAACTGTATCAGCAGCTCCTTGGGCAGTTCGAGCTTTCTGAGTTGGTGCAGAAAGAACATTCTTTGTTGTGCTTTTTTGATGACATTTTTGATGTTAGGTGTCCGTTTTAGGTCTTGAAATATGGTAGAATCTAGAAATTTGAAGGTCTCTACTATGGATACTGTGTTGTTTAGTTTTGTAGGAGGTGGTAGTATGGGAGGGTTTCTCCTAAAGTTTATCACCATTTCTATGGTTTTGAGTGTTATTTAGTACCAGACCTCTAGTGATTTATTAAAGATGCGGGTGAAGATGAGGGCCAGTTGTTCAGCACAAGATTTCAACTAAGAAGGAGTTACCTTGTCTGGACCTAATGCTTTTTCAGGCTTTTGTCTGTGAAATAGGCCTTGCACCTCATTTTCTGTGATTACTAGTGGTGAGGCACCAAAAGGATGGGATCAGTTGTAGAAGGCTTGCTGTTGTTGGTTTATTAAAACAGAGATGGTGATAGTTGATAGTGGTTTCCTCTCAAACCTACAGTAAAACACATTCAGGTCATCTGCCAGTTGTCAATTCCCTTCAGCATGGAAAGGAGGTTTGTAGTAACCAGTGATATTTTTCCACACATTTCTGGTTTATTTGTTGAGAGCTGATTCTTCAGCTTTTCAGAGTAGCTTCTTTTTGCTGCTCTGATCTCCCTTGTTAATACATTTCTGGCCTGATTGTACAGCATTCTATCTCCTTTCCTGTAAGCTTCCTCTTTGGCACAATGTAGCTGCTTCAGTTTAGCTGTGAACAAAGCTTGTTGTTACTGTATATTCACAGGTTTCTGGTTGGCACACATAGGTCTTCACAAAAACTGACATATGATGTTACATTATCTGTGAGTTCATCCAAGTCTGCAGAGGTATTTTCAAAAATGTTCTACTCTATGCAATCAAGACAAGCTTGTAGCTTTAACTTTAATATTTTCTTTAACTAAGAAAATGAAAGAATGGGAGACAGTGGTTTTGCTCTTTATAATAGTGATACTCATATGGATACCCATCTCCTTGGGTAGGTATAATACACTGCTCAAAAAAATAAAGGGAACACAAGCAGAAGACATCCGAGATCTGAATGAATGAAATAGCCTTATTAAATATTTTCTTCGTTACATACAGTAGTTTTGTGTTCCCTTTAGTTGTTTGAGCAGTGTATAAACTACTGTATGTAAAGAACAAAGTATTTAATAAGGCTATTTCATTCATCAGATCTCGGATGTCTTCTGCTTGTGTTCCCTTTATTTTTTTGAGCAGTATATATAAATTACACCAAAAATCATAATTTTAAATGTTGTGAGAGTATAGATGATACAGCAGGCATCTTTATAATGTGTATATGTGAACAGGATGTGAACAAGATGAATCGAAGCTAGCAATATAGAAATCTATTGATTGTAGTTTTGCAGAATCTTCATAAACAAAATATTAACTGCTTCTACCCATTTTATGTTATGCAAGTCAAATTTTCCTTTACCCATACAGTTGATTATCTGACTCCATTGAAAACTCCTATATTATTGTCATCTGTAAGCGTTTGTAAGCATAGATATTCCCTAGAGCCACGGAGCAAAATCTAAATGATATTTAAAACGTCAGCAGTTTTCTTTTCTTCTTAGTATCAAACCACACAACGAATGGCAGAGTGTCAGAACAGGACAGAATAACAGAGTTGGAAGGGACCTTGGCGGTCTTCTAGTCCACAGGGAGGAAACCCTATACCCGTGATGGCGAACCTATGGCACGCGTGCCACCTGTGGCAAGCGGAGCTATATCTGTGGGCACGCGAGTGTTGCCCTAGCTCAGCTCCCAGCGCATATGCATGTGCTGGCCAGCTGATTTTCGGGCCTTCTGGGCCCACCGGAAGTCGGGAAACAGGCCATTTCTGGCCTCCGGAGGGCCTCCAGGGGGTGGGGAAGGCCATTTTCGCCTTCCCCAGGCTCCTAGAAAGCCTCTGGAGCCTGGGGAGGACAAAAATGGGCCCTACCTGGCCCACTGTGCCATCACATACCAAAAGCAGAGGGACCATGGGGGGGTCACGCACATGCACGGGGGGTGGGGCACATAGAATTATGGGTGTGGGCACATGCGTGCGTGACCCCCCCCCCGTGCTCCCCCCGCTTTTGGCACTCGATGGCAAAAAGGTTAGCCATCACTGCCCTATACCATTCTGGACAAATGGCTGTGCAATCTTTTCTTAACAGCCTTCAATGATGGAATACCCACAACTTCTAGAGGCAAACCGTTCCACTGGTTAATTGTTCTCACTGTCAGGAAATTTCTCCTAAGTTCTAGGTTGCTTTTCTTCTTGATTAGTTTTCATCCATTGCTTCTTGTCCTGTTTTCTGGGGAAAGCAGAGGCGGTCAAGAAAGAGGTTGACCCCCTCTTCTTTGTGGCAGCCCCCCAAATATTGGAACACTGCTATTATGTCACTCCTGGTCTTCCTTTTCATTAGACATACCCAATTCCTACAAAATGTGTCCACCCATTCAAAAATGAGAAACAGTTTCCATCACCTCAGAGCCTCCTTGGGATGTTGTGAAATTTTAAAATATCCTTACTTAGCTTCTTCCTTTTCTTCTCCTCTGTGGCCTTTTTTTATTCTGAAGCAGGTTTGCATTTGTGGGAAAGCAAATTGTTAGCATGTGTGCCTTTTTAATCCATGGTTAAGTTTTTCACACCACAGATTTCAAACTATACAGTCTGCACAAACTGAAAGGTGTCCTCAATTTCTATCAAATAAGGGTGTCACAGGTCTTGCTGATTTGTTCGGATTAACTTGGTTCACATGTTCTTGATTACGATTTGCATATTTTTTTTTTATTCTGGAACAGGGGTTAAGGTTGAATATTCTGAAATCAATAAATACTAGCCTGCAATAATTATAATTCCTATATATTTTTTTCTTTGTTGTCCACAAAACAAAGCATAGTGATATTTCACATAACTTCCCTTATTGATGGTTTGCAAGCTGACATCAGATATTACTATTTCTTTCAAAAATTATGTAAGATAAATACTGGGAAACTTTCATAAGTCAGAAAAAAAAAAGTCAAGTCAATATATTAACCAATAAATCAGCCTGGCATTAGGACAGTGCAGAATTTGGCTGCTATGTTCCTGTAACTGCAAATTGGCCTCAGTCATAAATTCTGGGTTTGAATCTGTCACCTATATTTAAGGGAAGAATTAATACTGAAACAGGTACTAGAATGTGATCATAAAGTGTTTTTCTATGTGCACATTTCAGAAGAAAAAGAGAAAGAGGCAGAGAAAAAGAAAATTTGTGAGTGCCTTTTCATTAGAATGTACTTTTCACAATATGAGATAGACTTGCAACTTTTTTAAAAAAAAAACCAAAACAAAAGGATCTCATTAAACCAAGAAAATTGCCTTGTGTACACAAAGTTGCTTTAAAAGGAGTTTCCTGATGATGCTTTTTATAAATTATAGAGAATAAATCTCAACCAGCCAAAAGACATTTAATAAAAAATGCCATGGCCTTTTATGCGGGTGTGGATTGCATATTTTACATGCAATTTATACTGCAGTTTCTCTTCATTAACCACATCTCACAGATTTCTCAAAGCGATGGCATGAATATTATTAACATGTGTTAAAAATGTGTTTAAAATAACGTATAAAGCTTTGTGATTAAAGCAAAAGTTTAGGCACAGTGAACAAGTCTGGGTATGTATTTTACTGTGCTTCATGCATACATATTTAACATCTATATGGATGTGCTGCATCAGATCTGTCTGGATCTACTCAGTTATATATTGCTTTTGGATGAATGTTGTAATTAAATTGAACTAGACCTTAACAAGCAGAAGTCATTCATAATTTCTGCTCATTCGAGTCATATACATTACAGATAATATAGAAGAAGGGAGAAATCTGTTCTGTTGGCTTTTTAATGCAAACTTCCCAATTTTCTACTTCCTGAGTTATAGGCAAAACAGGTATGGCTTCATGACATAATGTTCACTTATCCAAATTTTGCAGAACAGTTTGCAAGTCAGTAAATGCCAATCAAAAACCTATATATTTTATTTTTGATTTATTTATTTGTATCCTGCATTTGTGATTTTTACAAACAACTCAAGATGGCGAACATATCCAAAACACCTTCCTCTTCCTATTTTCCCCACAACCATCAGTGAGGTGAATTGGGCTGAGACAGAATGACTGGCCCAAAATCACCCCACCGACTAAGGCAGGACTAGAAATCACAGTGTTCCATTTTCTAGCCTGGTGCCTTAACCACTATGAGATAAAGTAACATAAAGTATTGGTATATGAATAGGCAATATTCATAAACCAGACTATATTAGTGGATATGTTCAGAAAAATGCATATTCATGTTTATTTTTTACCTGACTTTTCTTATTTTATAAATAGTTAAAGGCATTTTCACCATAGTTAAATAGTTAAAGGCATTTTTCACCATAACAACAACTCTGTGAAATGGGTTGGGCTGAAAGAGAGTGACTTGCCCCCAAATCACCCAGTTTTCATGCCTAAAGTGGGACTAGGATTCACAGTCTCTTGGTTTTTAGACTGATACTTTAACCAGAAAACCAGGCTGGCTCTATACTGTGCATATTAAAAGAAAGTATGTACAAAACTGTGTGCATTTGTATACTTATTTTCATTTGTACTCAAAAAAAAAAATGTACAGACTGATGTGGAAAGGAAAAGGAATATCCCCAAAGATATTGGTTGGAGAACAATGAAAAATTGGAAAAAGGTTGGAGAAATGAAAAATTGGAACAAAAATATTGATTCACCCAACTATTAGTAAAGGAAATGTTTAGTTGAAAGGGAACCTATAAAATTCAGTGCAACTAATTTTTAAGGTGCTTTAATCTGGGATTCTAAAATGATGTGATATTTCTTATCTCAATGATGTGATATTTCTTATCTGAAGGATAGTTCACACTGGAAATCTGAAAGTGGAAAACTGAATTGTGGTTCTAAAGTGTTCACAACCGGTCAAGGCATTAAAAACCAAGAACAGACAAAACAGAAAGTCAGTAATATTATTTGTCTATTTGTTTGCTAATACTGTGGATTTAAAACTGAACCATTTAGTGTAAAATATTTCTGTTATAGTGTACAAGAGAGAGAATCCAGGTTTCCACATTAAAGTACTCATTCCAATCTATGCACATGAATCATGTGCACTTAGATGATACTAATTCACAAAAACAATGTAAAGTCTTTGGCTGTGGTTGGGGATGCAACAGACAATGAACTACAATTATGTACCGTTACCATTCTGCAAATGGGAGCACTCTGTTCATTGACTCAGCCAGTATCTCTGGAAGTGATTTTCATTTAGCTCATCTTTTTCCTACAATCCTTCACCATCTCCTTTTCCCCTGAGCACATTTTTCAAAGACATTATGGATTGGAAAAGGCAAAATAAATAAATAAAAATCTCCCCTTTCTGTAAGTTACAGTTGGGGAAACTTCGTCCTAGGAAAATAATACACTGAACCACAATTCAGCAATGAACCAAAAGTACAATTCGGGAGAATTATCTGCATAGAATCATAGGGTTAGAAGGGATTATTTAAGCTATGAAATCCAACTTCCTACTAAGTGCAGTAATAAAGTATTCCAAAATGTAATTATTCAAATTCCAGTGAGTTTTTCCTCTACAATTGGTACACATCCAGTGAAAGAAAATCTCTTGCTTCATTAGCTAATTGATCCCACTATCCAATAGTTCTTAAGGAAATTCTTCTTAATCTTCATTCTAGCTTTCTTACAACTCAAGGCCCTAGTTCCACATTCTGTATCTTGGGACAGTAAAAAACCAGTTGAGACTGAACATCCCCAGTTTGTTCAATCTATGTTTGTCAAGGTTAAATTTTCTATCTTGCTTTGCTTGTACACTTCATGGGAATATGATTTTGTACCCATGTTCTTGCATGATCACCTCTTCCTGAAGAGAAGGACCAGGGGAGACATGATAGCAGTATTCCAATATTTGAGGAGCTGCCACAGAGAGGAAGGGATCAAGCTATTTTCCAAGGCACCTGAAGGCCAGACAAGGAATAATGAATGGAAACTGATCAAGGAGAGATTCAACCTAGAAATAAGCATAAATTTTTGACAGTGAGAACAACCAATAGAACAGCTTGCCTTCGGAGGTTGTGGGAGCTTCATCACTGGAGGCTTTCAAGAAGAGATTGGACTGCCATTTGTCAGAAATGGCATGGGGTCTCCTGCTTGGGTGAGGGGTTGGACTAGATGACTTACAAGGTCCCTTCCAACTCTGTAATCCTGCATGATCACGTTTCTCCCAGGAAATATTCTTGGTTGTGCTCTATTTCTGCAAATTGAAAGGACTTGGAGATATTTTTTTTCTGTTCTAGCTTTTGTTCTATGGAACAGACTTCCCTTATAAGTAAGAATGTACCATCTGTTGCTGCTCTTCACAAGTTAGTTAAGACAGAACTCTTCAGGAGATTTTTTAATAATTAGCATATTGTCATTAGTTTATTAACTTGTATTATTTCTTATTTTGCTTAATAACTCTCCCATTGGGATAATATAATTATTTTGATTTTACATCAGTGCCTACTGTAAATTTTGCAAAATTCTGCATTAATATCTAACCAAAAAAAGCCAATCACTTTCTTTATATTTTATATCAATTCAAGCATACTTTTCAAGACAATGGCTTATTTTGTAACAGAAGAACCATACGGTTCATATAATATTGGCCAGAGCAAAATGACTTATAAATAAAACTCTTTTAAAACCGCTGCCCTATTTATCTATATTTCTTCTCCTTTGAAGAATAATTCAAAATTTGGGCAATAAAGGGCAACTGTAAATAACTAATTAAAAAGCAGTGCTTTTGCAAATCTGATCTATTGCTCATTTTGTCATTAAACATGAACCAAACAGCTAACTATGAAAGCATATTTATAATAAACTTGAAAAAAAAATTAAGTAGGGGCAAATTGGACCTTTCACAAAGATCAAAGTTTATTCCTTTGGTCTTTTGGTGCTACTATGTTTACTATGCCCCCTTAACAGAATCTAAGAGTTGGCAGGCACTACTTAATCTACTGAATCCATACTCAATCAAGGATGCCTTCCAGACAATCTGAGTGATTGTTCCCAATTTATAGTTTGTAAGATTTCTATTTATTTTTTTCATTGTTCAGCCCAAATTTCCTTTCCAGTAGCTAAAGGCATATGCATAAAGTCAGTCAGTTATATTTTGAGATGACTCCTGTAGAGCTTCTGTTGGAACCCAAAATTATTTTTGAAAGCAGCAAAGGTGCTTTCTCTGTCCTCAAGAAGATCTAATGAAAACATCAACATGAAATATTAACTTATGTTTGCCTTTACCTTTCCAGTCACTCATACCCATTCTCTAAGACAGACTCAACCTCCAATGAGGCTCCACCAAGAGGTCATGACTGAAACATACAGTAAGTAAACCTATTTTTTTAATGTTTCCTATATTGTGAGCAATAATATTTAAGAAGGGGTTCTTGAAAGACTTGAATATTATTTTGAGGCTTGCTCCAGTGTAAAAAGGTTGAGAAAGGTAGCTCTAAGGCAATATTGTAGAATATGTTAATAATAAGAAGAGAATGAGTACAAAAATACCAAATATCTTTTTTTTTTCATTTTACACACTAGACTTTCAGTCTTTTGAGGTCTCTACATTTCTACACTGTCAAAGTTAAGGCAGTTTCCCCCCCCTTTCCCCCCTCCGTAGGGAACAGCTAACTTCATTTATAGAATACATTTAATTTCCTCTCCCTCTCTCTCTCTCTCTTTTAATCTCTCTGCAGTCTATTTTGCACTGCTGCGTGCTTTAATTTTGCTTTCAGTCAGAAGTTTTAAAACTTTAGCTTCTAATAACTGGAAAAAATGGTTATTTAAAGATAACTGCAACTTGCTTAACATGCCAGACTATCATATGCTCACTGCTTTGAAGCTGCAAATTAATGACAAGGAGGAACAGTGCCTATCTTTCAGAAGAAACTGACCTCTTTCTAATGCCTCATCGCTAATGTCATCTGTCTGCTGCATCTCATTATGTGAATTTCACGGACTTAAAAAAAAAAAGAGAGAGAGAGAGAGAGAGAGAAGTATCTTAAGGCTTGTGCATAAATAAAAAAGACCTTCTAGTTTTGGGTACTTTGAAAAATTTTTGATCTCTCCCAAATACCTTCCATAGATATAGGCTCCCCCTTTTGTGCCCGGCATGCTGCTTATGTCATCTATTCTCTGTGACTAATTATGTTAATTTTTTGTGGCACAAAAGTAACTGAAGGCTGTTAAGAAATAAAAGCTTTTGAGTGGCCTTATTTCATAAACACCCTTTTGGAACAAGGCACATTTGGTCATATTTGCAGCAACAGAAAGAGTCTTGTGCTAAAAATACAACAAAGGCTCTTGAATATGGCCTTTTATTCTGACTTTATTAGGTAATTTTTTTTGGGGGGGGGACTATGAAGGGAAGCCTTTCTGCTAAGTATAATTTGCATAAAGCTGGTGCCCCATTAATGAGATAACTTCCTGTCTTTTGTATGCCACCAGCTGGAAATAGAAATATAGTAACTTTTCTGTCTTCCTAATGCTTAACCTGCTGAGTTCAGAGTTAAAGAGTAAACAGGATCCACATAAATCAAATAAGATGATTTCCTTGCCCTCTAGGAAATATTTTATATTCAATTAACAGATGCCAATAGAAACATGGACAGTTCTGTGGGATATGCAAAGTTTAGGTCTAAAAGCATTATCCTACTAATCTACTCTTTCATTTGAAACCACAGTTTCTGCCTATTCCTAATAATATGTTCCATTTGTTTTAAGAAATATTCTACATCCCAGGCACATCATTAGTCTCATTCCACTTCAGTAGATCTTAAAGCGTGCTTTCTTTCTGAGTCTATTTTGTGATATGTTTGCCTTACTGTTGATTTGAATATCTTCCATTATGGTTCTAAGATGCGTGACCAGAGTTCTCCTTGGGCAATGAAGTTTGATGACAGTAGAATTTCAGAAAAACTCTTGGTAATCATCTGGAATGACATGGAACCACAAGGTTTGGGAGCTACAGCATTCTGTTTTCCAACTATGGTAGTGTTTTATAGCACAGCTGCACCACCTAATGTCTCCCAAAGTAGGTGACCTCCAAAAGCTTTGGATGCAGCCACCAGAGACCTCCTTTACATCTTGCCAAAGGATATATTTCAAAGTGACAAAATCAAGGGGGGAAAGTATTACATTTGTTATTTAAGTTGTTTATGTAATAAATGTGCTTAATTACATTAAATCATTTCAGATATAAAATGTGAAAGACCTCTAAAAGCTAGTATAACTAATACAATGATATCATATAATGATAAGGTCTATCTATAAAACACCTGATTAATATTAATAATATTGTGAACATTATGAAATAAAAAATACAGGATGAAAAAACAGAATAACAATACAGTAAATATAATTAAACAACAATAATGTGTGTAGGTAAAGTACAGGCATGGTCCTTATCTGATCTTGACAACAATCCATTCCTATTGGATTGTTTTTACACACTGCCATATAAAGCATAGTGACTTGTTTGTCATAGAATGGTTTTATCTTGTGAACAATAAATGGATCTAGCTTTGATCTGGACACCTGCTGATCTTGTGAGTATTGGGGAAATAGGAAAATTTCAAATACCTCTGTCAAATGAACAGTGAATAAAAAGCTGTATGATAGGCTACGTATGCCAATTTCACAAGGACATATCATACCAACTGTAGGATGTTTCTATATCTTCTCTCAGAGTTACACAAGAGACAGAATAAAGACTTATATAAGCTTTGACACTGGTGATGTAACTGCAGTTATTGGCAAAAGGTAGATTTGGTGCCATACTTACACCAGCCTGATGTTCATGCCCTGTGTTCACCCTTTAAGGGGACAAGTAGTCAGTTGATGTCCCAGTGTATTTGAGCAAGAGGGAGAAGGCTCTAAAAATGCCCATTTTGCTGGCAGTGATCGCTTCCAAATAGATTATAAATGGTCCTTCAAAGTTGGGAGTAATAGGCCAAAATGGAAATAAGCTAATGTCTAAAACAGAAATCCAAACTCTGTTCTCCATTTTCCGCACACTTACATTATGATGGAAGCCAGCAATTATAGCAAAATAGTGACTTGGCTTGCAGTTCTTAGAAATTTGGACTGGACATTCTTCAGAGGCGCAAGATCCAAGGAAAATCATTCTTGAGTACTGCAGAGTATCATTGCAGTGGGTTTGCTGTGAATAATTTGAATGCAATTCAATCAATCAATCAATCAATCAATCAATCAATCAAGGTGAATAAAGCCCTCTGAGTCTTTTGAACAAGAGTAGAAGGAATGAATAGTGGTAAACTATTTCCAGATTTTATGTTTGTATGCATTTGTATAGTTGCTTCTCTCACTTATTGCTTCCCAGCAGCTCAAAATAAATGGATAAAGCAATAATAATACATTTAATTCTCTCTCTCTCCCCCCCCCTCGGTTAAGAACTTGGTGCCAATGGTTGCAAGAAAAACCAGGGTTTCAAGGCTTTCCAGAAGGTCAATGGGGACAGAGATATTCAGATTTCAAGGAGATGTTGTTCCATAGGGTAGACACTATGATAGAGATGGCATACCATGAGTCCTAGTCCCTCCTTAGCTATGAAAGCATTCTGTATAATCTATGGTTGGTTACTCTCTCTCAGCCCAAGTTACCTCACAGGCTGGTTGTGGTGAAAATAGGAGGACAAAGGTTGGTTGGATATGTTCGCCCACTATCAGGGTTGAAATCCTCCCAGTTTGGACCAGATTGGGTGATCTGGTAGCGATTGTGGCAGGTGGTTCGGAGAACCGGTAGCAATGGTGGTGTGAGGCTCCGCCCACCCATCCAGGTGTCGTTACTTCCTGGTTTTAACATGTGACACATGTACGTGTACGAGCGAAGCGCGTGAACTTCCAAACCGGTAAGGAAGGTAAGTAGATTTCACCTCTGCCCACTATATGTCAACCTTCCCAGATAGGAAATATGATCAGATGAGTCCATTTATTGTAAGACTACATTAAGAAAAGCTTGCAAGTCTAAAAACACAATTCTCCTGCCATTGCCTTTACAACTTGAGAAGCTAGGAAGGGTCTCTTCTAAACCTCTTTCTCTACCCATTCATGCTACTGTCAGTTTTGAGCTGTCTAAGCAGCATTTCCTAGGCAACATTTCTTCACCTCATCTCTCAAGGTCTTTCTCTCATACAGTTATGCTACATGGCTGAAAATGGAACAGTTGAAAATTAGATGCTCTCTTATTTGATGCCTTCATTTTATTTATTGCCATGTAAAAGCCCAATAAGGATAAATGGGAAGGAGGAAGGGATGACTAGAATTAGTTATTTCCTCACATCTACTCCACCCTCTGAATAAAATTCTTCAATCCTATTTCCACGTTTTTGCCATAATTACTTGTTTTCCATTAGCTTTTTTCCCCTTTGGTCTTTATCTGCTAGAAGCCGTTGTGAATTAACTCAACAGACTGACAAGGGGGAAGTGAATCAATATAAAACACATCAAAATCCAAGTTTAACACAGACTACATGAAGGGTAATACATATATTTCTCCCTCCATTTCTGATTTTTATTTCTTTAATTACAGCCTATACCCTTGCCAATAAAGAAACTTTTTGAAACTAGAGCTTCAGAATTAGGAACAATATCTCATATAAGTGAAAAGATTTAAGCTACAGCAGATTTTATATACATTAGTGTGGCAACATTGTATCCCTGAACTTCAGCTAATTCCAAATTTCAATTTTCTATTACATTAAATCCTGAATATCCTATTTGTTATAAAATTTATATTATTTATCCAAGCCCCATAAAATTTTGTATATATTGTGCATTCCACAATGATGAAGTATTAAGAAATAATGCTAATATTTGGGAAGCTTTGAAGTTCTTAGGGCAGTCGTGTGTTTGTGTGTGTATATGTATAAGCATGCATACAGAATGAAATCCTAGAATGATAAACACTGGATGAAATAATTACAGATTTTAAATAAAAATATTAGTCCTATAAATAAGACATTATTATTAAATTTCCAACTAGGGATTCTTACAACAACTTGGCTCTGTTTCCACATCAGTTTATGAACATGCCGCATTTAGTAGTTAATTTCATATAGATTTGTCCAGATAGATGATAGATAGATAGATAGATAGATAGATAGATAGATAGATAGACAGACAGACAGACAGACAGACAGACAGACAGACAGACAGACAGACACACACACACACACACACACACACACACATTTTGTGGTGTTTTTATCTAGAGTGTATTTTTTTAAAAAAATCCTAATATCATGCATAGCTTTCCATAAAATCAAAATACAAGGAATCTACTTATTAAAGTTAATAAGTAACTCTTAAATAACTCTTGAAGCAGAGTCATATTTTTCAGGTCCCTAAAACATAACAAAAGTTGTTCAGCTTTAATGAATAATAGATACGTAATTTTCCTGTGCAGGGTGTAAAGCACTTCTTTTGAATAAATTTTGAAGGATGAATCGCTATAATAAACATAAGCCATGGTGTTGTCCAGAGGTCTCCAAATTTGGCACTTTAATTTCAAGAACTTTTCAACTCCTTTTACAAATGTAAAAAACTCATATAAAAAAAAATCCTCCTGGAATTCATCTATTCCACCTTTCAGTATCACTCAGTGACCAACCAGATTATTGAAGAAGTTCACAAATACGAATAAAATGACCACTACCAATATCACTACACACTGTTAAAGATAATATACATAGTAAACAGGCAACAAGGTTACTAGCAGCTACAGCCTGATCCTCCATGAATGTGCCTTTTAAACCAGTTACATCAGCAATTCTCAATTCTAAAGGCAGAAAACACCATAGTTGAGTTGCATTGTACAAAGAAACACTTTCCTTTCTTCCTCTGTGAAAGGAAAACTTCCCTCTATTCACATTTCAATGCCATGAATAATTTTATACACCATTGTCATTTTACCCTAGATTCTTGTTGGTTAAGGAAATATTTTGTGCATGCTTAGGACATAGTCAGAAATCTGTATTAAAACGTTGTCTTCCAGTCTATGCCCCCATTAGAAAAATATACTGGTGCAACTGCAGTGCCCTCATTGCTAATCCCTATTCTGCCTCAGTAACTAGGTTGGCAAGTGAGGCTATCTTTAGTATACTCATAGATTAGTGCAGGTCAATTAAGAAAAGTGATTGATGGATTCCCCTGTTTTCATCTCCCCTCCCACCAAGCATCACTTTATTTGATTTGATTTGATTTGTATACTGCCCTACTCCCGAAGGACTCACTTGCTGGTGGGGAATGGAATCACCAATTTTTTCTTTTTAACATGTAATGAAAAGCTGATTGGAACAACTAGCTTAGCCACCTATCAAGTTGCCTGATTAACAGTTACAGGAAAAGAAGTGCTTGGTTATCTCTCAGCTGAGCTGTTTCTAAACAGTGCTAAAGCATGGATGTCAAACTCGATCACGTCATGTGACGTATTGTGCCTTTGCGGAGCCAGAGCAGGCATGGCCTGCGTGTGACGCATCCAACCACCAGTTTGACAGGCCTGCACTCAAGCTATGTCCAAAAATCACCCACATGTGCAAGAGAGGTGGAGAGTAAAACTGGACGGAGTGATTAACAAAGAGTGAAACTGTAATAGTGCAGCAAAAACAAAACAAAACATGGAAGTGATGGCAATGAGTAGCCATGGCCAGTGACAGTCAAAATGAGACAAAATGGAGCTGTATGGAAAATTATGTCAGCAGAAGCAATTGCAATCCATCAGAGCATCCAGCTGTGCACAACCAGCAACACACAGCTTCCAGACGTCACTTCCTTCCTAGTTTAAATCATCCTTCTGAACAGCACAAGACTCAACAAAGTTGACTGAAAAGAATGCTAATTATTTTTTTTAAAAAAAACCCAGGTCCAGTCTCTTTCAGGAATACCAAATCTGTGAATAAAAGGAGTCTGTGTAACAGCTGACCAAGCACTTCTGAAATCATACATGCAACTTTTGAACAATCTAGAGCGCACCATCTTTCTTGCTGCCCTTGGAGGCAGACTTCAAAAGCTGGAAGGGAGAAGAGGTGCCCAACCCAGCAAAAAGTGGTTGGGAAAAGGAAGACCTTACTTTAAAGACAATCTTAAGCAGTCACAGTTGGCTTCTGAAAATAAAAGAATAACAAAATAATGGTAATGTGGCCCTATGGAAATCCAGCTACTTGAATATGTTAGTGCCCTGTGCAATGTGAGCATAGCCTTTAGAGGAAAAACCATGCCCAGGAATGGGCATGGTTTGTTGCTGGAAGGTATTGAGGTCCAGAGAGACAAGCAAGATCAGGGTCTTTCATGGCCAAACCTCCATACAGACCATTCAGTTGTATTTGTGGTAGTGACCACTAGGCAGGCAAAGACGCCATCAGCTTCTTGACATGATGGTGTGATTGAAGAGACTGTGTGTGGGGACTTGGGGCTCTCCTCCATTCCTCTCCATTCTTGCAATGTAGCCCATGTCACTCATCTTTGCTAGTGAGGAAAGAGGATGGAGAAAGCCATTGCTGTGTCCCTGGGGTTCTGAGGTTAACAGGTGTCAAAATATAAGGAAGAATAAATACAAGAAGAATGTAGTAGGAAGTATGCATGGGAAGCCCTGATGACTAAGGAGCTTGAGATTCAGGAGAAGTAGAGCAAGGCATATATCAATACTAGTTCTGTTGCTGGTGCTTATGTAAGAACATTTTAAACACATTTAAGTGTATATTTAAAGGATTACTTGCCAAGATGGTAGTAGCATTAAGAAATATGCACATTGTGTGTGTGTACTGGGAAAGAAAGAAGCTCAAATCTACTCTACTCTCAAATCCCATCCCATCTTACCCAGCCAATCAAGTGTCTTTTGGTCAGTATCTGTGCTGATGAAAATTCAGGAGTTGTTTTTATTATTATTTCTTTTATTCATTAAACATGAAACTCAGTCAACTGAACATTTAAAGATGTGTCATAAATACCATTGCCTGGTGCTAATGGTTGATACGGGTTGCTGCCAGCATCCTAGGTATCAACCAAGTATCTTCTTAAAATATATGATGTTCCGAGTAGCACAGTTTTTTGCAGTTCTGCTGGTGTTATTGCAGGAAGCTGCAATTTCTTGAAGTGTTTTGTAAAATTCTTGGCCATGGTACCAAGTGCCCTGATGACAATGGGTACCACTGTTACATGTTTCATCCATAGCCTTGTAGTTTCCATTACTTGTTGTTTTCTTTTTAGCCAATATTTCTAGATGTTGCATTTCCACATCTGTGAAAACTTTATTACGGATGATGAAGCATCTTTGATCCATTAATTTTTGTTCAGTTACATAACTTTCTGGGTGTTTTTCCTTCCACAGATGTGTCATTCTTTTTTGAAATCCCCTGGGTGTTGGTTCTGCCTGGTAGTAATATTTGATGATTTCTCGATTTTCTTCGGTTGTCCAAGTTTTGCGCTTTGGTTCCAGTCACTTTCCAATTGCATGCCCTGGTTCCCTGGCAGTAGCAACTGAGCCCTGTAGCCCCTTTTTCAACAGATGTCCAGGAGCCATAGCATCTGACGCGGTCCTTGTTGTGGAATTTTGTTGATTTCTTCTCATTGGTGCCTGGGTTGGTTCACAGTGGTTAAGTCACTACTGATCCAAAGACAGTAATCCCGTAACTGTAGGAACCGCACCGGATAGCTGTCCAGGCCCAGGCACGGCAGCCTAACAGCCTGTTGTTGTTGTTGTTGTTGTTGTTGTTGTTGTTGTTGTTATTATTATTATTATTATTATTATTATTATTATTATTATTATTTGAATAAGGTCCATATTGTGGATCCCTTGCAATAATTGCATAAACCCAGCCCAGAGCATGGAAATCTCTGCTTTAGTACATGTAGTAGAAGAGTAGGAATTCAAGTTTAATCCATAATGTTGTATTCAACTGATTTTATTACATTTATATTTAGTTTTAAGTTAATATATTTACATAACATATATCTGATAATTCCTTTTGGGAAGTAGGGGTATTGACTGCTTGAAGACAGGTTATATATTCAGGATTTTTTATTCAAAGTATTTTATTAGATATATACTCTCAAACTCCTATTTTCCAATAGAGGGTGTATTTTGCTTAAAAATGTAGTATGGATAAGACTTCACTACTGAGTAAACTCAAACAAATTACCATAAAGAACTTTTCTTAAAAATATATGTTGATGAAACTATTGTAAGAAACTTTACATTTAAAAAAAATTGTCCACTTTAAGATATTTTTAAATTAAAGGAAAAGGGATTCACTCTGATTGTCATTGGCTGCAGTTTCTAAATATAAACGAGAAGAAATATTAAAAGAAGAGATGAGTAAAAATAAAATGACTCGTCAAAGAACAGCACAGAAAATTTAGTAAATAATTAAGTTGCATTTCTCTGTGAAGCTTCAACAGACCAAACTGACACTCCTTGGCATTTTTCATTACCCAGCATATTTTCTACAGTCAATCTACAGTGCAGAGACAAGCTAAACTCCAGAAGTGATCAGAAAAGATGTCTTCAGATTGTATCACTCTCAGAAAATGTAAGGTTCCTATTGTAAGCATGTTAACTCTGAAGTATAGAACATATATTTCAGTCTTCAACCTTTGATTCTCACTCTGAATGTATTAAATTCATCCTGGCAAACTGCTGTATCATTCTGGATTTATTTTCTGAAAAAGCTGCAAGAAATCCACATTGATCTTGTACACCAAACTTCCTGTCATATGAATTTTGTATATCTCTTTAAATAGCCTGATTTTTTTTGTTTTTTTTTTTAATCCAAAGTTTATCCAAAGTATGAAGTTAGGAATTGTACCCAATGCATGTCATCTGGAAAACAATGGTGTTTTAATACACATAGTCTCTGCAGGGCAAGTTACATTGTTTGCTTAAATTTATAAACTAAAACATTTTCTGATCCTAAGTTTAACATGAGTCTGCCTGAGATCAGAAAGCCTTCTTGTTAGCAAGTATGCTTACAATAATACACATATGGATATATGAAACAAATAATAATAAACAGGCATTGCATGTACAGATTTCAATAATAGGTTTCTAAGATCATCTCTGTCATTCATTCTGCACACTGACAATTTGCAGGTTAATATATATATATATAGTTCTCAAGTATTTTTTTATAATAAGAAGAATCCCTTTCTTCCACATTATAAAATTAGAATCTATTGATCTAAATGGGCCGTTCTAATATGTTCCTTCATTTCTTCTTCTTCTTCTTTTTCCTATTTTTTTATTATTATTATTTAAATCCTGACTTTATAGAACAGGCATAAAGAGCTGCCTTTAATTGCATTTTACTACAAAGGCAGAACCTCGTTATGTCTGTGTTTAATGATCTTGGAAACTAACAAGGTAAAGGGAGAATCAACAAATCCATCCCACATTTTTTTTCCTGGCAATTCCAAGGCCTGTTTTTTTTTTTTTTTTTTTTTGTGTTGCTATTTCTCACCCTACCCTGCCCCCACCTCCTGCCACCCCGTCTGTTACAAGTTATGATGTGTGGATGAAGGCTTTTTCCCATGCCGTAATGACTGTAGACTGAGATTTCAAGGGGCTGTTCATGACAATCCCATTTTCTGTGTAATTTCATGGTTGTCTTCTTGAATGAAGATATTGGCTGCTCTGAAGCAGGAGGTCAGATGCTCCTGCTCCCTTTCAGTATTGTTCCGGAGTATGTTTCCTTTCAGCTGATGAAAAGTAATTCATCATTTACACCCCTGAATTCTGCCAGCGTCTTTTTTTTTAACAACTTTTCTTTCCCTGTGGTACCTTGGGCCCATGAAAGAGATAAATAGGTTCAATATAACACAAGGCCCCGGATCCTGGGAGCAGGTTAGGCCTCTGAGGCCCTAAACTGCCCCTTTCTCATGATGGAGTTTGTCACCTTTCTACCTCTGTAAGTCAAATCCTGTCGACTCAGCCATCTTTCAGACTCTCTGAAGTGGCTTTGGCACCCACTGGGGCATGTGAGCTTAAAATTGATTTTTTTTTTTTAAAGATCTGTCAAGTTCCCTTAAGGGACAAAGTTGACAGCCAGCAGGCCTTAACCTATCACAAAGCACTCAATGTGTAAAAGACACCTAAGGAACTTCCTTCGAGAGGGCAAAGGGCCCCAGACTTGTGACATGCGGAAAGGGTGTTGTTGCTAAGAAACTGGCCCTTTGACAAAAGGATTTTTTTTCCCTGTCTGCCCGCTTGTTTGGAGGCCCTTTTAGGCTGCGTTTTGAAGAAGGAAGTCGTATGTTGGATGCATCGCTGTGTGCTGTGGCTGCTACTTTTGCGAGCCTGTTTATCCCACCATCAAATTCCACCAAGGAAGAGTTAAAAAAAACCTCGCGGTCAACTCCAAATGCCTCAGGATCACTGCAAAACAGGGAGCTCTTTACAATCACAGGACAATAATGTCACTTTATAGGAATTTTTGCCTCTGGCTCTCAGGCCGCGATGAATACCATTAATTATGCTAAATTCCAGGAGGGAAGCTGTATTTAATGTTCAGTCTCCAGCAGCAGCAATGTGAAGATCAAAATAAATTGGTGCTGTTGTCAGATTTTATTTTATTTTTGCCCTTAGACAGGGAAGCCAACATTGTAGGATTTTTCTGAATCGAAGGCCTTGTAATTTTACCTAGGTTTATTTGTTTGTTTATTAAATTAATTTGCTGCCCATCTCAACCACAAGGTTGACAGGAAAGGAGGATTAGCATGAAAAGATGGTCATTGCCTTACTTCCTTTTAAGTGATATAAGATAGTGTCAGTTCTTTATTTTAAATATATTAATTCACCAGACCTTATAAAAGTGACAGAAAAGAGGCGCTCCAGGTTGAAAATATAAGTACTAAAATTCTTTCTAAATTTCAGTTGTTTCCACCTTTGAAAGCTTCAGAAGGCTGTTTATCAATTCAACTGTAAAACAATTGCAATAATGCAGGAGAGTTGAAATCAAATCAGCAAAACAAGCAAAGCAATGATAGTAATAATTCAAAACCAGAAAGCACGAAGGTCTAAATAAGTACAAAAGTTGAGTCAAGGTGACTAAATGTGATTTCTAGAGAAATTTCATTTATGACATGAGTATAAACACACATAGGAGTTTGTCATGTAGTTTTAAAAACATCAAAAGTAAACAGTTTCTCAGACTTTGGCAGAAGATAACATCTGAATATTTCAGAACTATTAGCTGAATGCAAATAGGGGAAAAAAATACTGACAAATTATTTTGTTCATTGTTTTCCCATATAAAGCCAATGTAATTTCTTTTGTATTTACATTTGCTAGTGCTGCATATTTCATACATAGAAGTAATAATCAGTACCTCAGAAGCAGCATGAACATTTTGTGCTGTAAAAACAACCCTACCAACTTTCTCTGTTGCTGAAATATGCTCAGTACCAAATAATTGAAAATTAATTTTCTTAACCTCTAGGTCTCTCAGGCAGAATCATAAATAGATGGAATAGGACCTTTGATTGATCCAGTTTGTTCCTCTCAATGATGACTGTTAGTTACTCTCTAGTTTATAAGCAACAAGGATTGGCAAATAAATGTACATTATTTCTGCAACTGTTCACTATTGTGAGAGTCCCTGATACTATTTAATATGGGTATGGGTGTGTTTACTCGAAGTTTATTTCTGGTGCTTTTTGATGCATTATGTATGATATGAATTATGGTTCATTGTATAGTCACCCAGATTTTTAGCCTGGGATAGGTACTGTGTTTCCCTGAAAATAAGACCCAGTTTTATTATTTATTTTTTTGCCTCCAAAAGAGGCATTAGGGTTTATTTTCAAGGGATGTCTTATTTTTTCCATGTACGGGAGGCCCATTCTTCTGCTTGCTCATGACCACAATGGGGCAAGAGGCCACGCAGTCGACCAGTACCACCACCGTGAGGTGTGGGGTTGGACCTGCCCCACATGCCCCGGACCAGCTTACCTCGGGGCTCCCAAAGCCAGGCCACCCATGCCCCGACATCTGCCTCATGGCAGAGGCTCCAGCCGCCCCATCCAGCAGGAGCCTGTGTGGCCACCAGCCCACTTTTTCTGCATGATCGCAACCACAACTGAGCAGGAAGCCGAGCGGTGCAACAGTAGATGTTATCATTTAATAATATCAAAGGTATCATCTCAGGATATAAACTGTTCCAAGTAAAGCTGCTTTGTGCTATTTATGATAGCAATTTTTCAATTGTTACTACCTTTGTTTGTGTATTTGTTTTTTGCATGGTCATTCTACTTCTATTTGCAGGTTTTTGTGACTTTAGAATACTTAGTTTCTTCATTTTCTATTACTTCGTCTATTTTGTGGTCCCACCAGTTCTTACTTTCAGGCAAGGGGTATTTTTTCCAGATATTCCAATGTACTATTGTTTTCATTTGGGTCTTGCACAGCAGGAATTAACCCCCCCTCTCTCTTTTTCCCCCAACTCTCTCCTGTTTTTGACCTTACCTCTTTGCTTTCTTATTTGTTTGGTTGTTGGCCATGTACTATTTGGTTATTGGCCATGAACTATTTTGGTTTACTAGTTCTCTTTTCTGTTCTTCATTTGGCCTTTCTTATAGGCCAGTTTAGTCTCTTGTCAATTATGAGCCAATCCTTTGTCTCTCTGCGGTTTTCTTTCTGCTTATATAGAAATAACTATTTTTCAGCTAGATGCTGTTGGATTGCATCAGTTTTCACACTATTTTAATCCACATATCAAGTCCTTCCCAAGTACCTTCATTATTATATATGGCTAATTTACGGTTAGCTTCAAATTTCAGATTGGTGGAAACTTAATAATTGAAGTCCTAAAGAATTATTAAGGCAGCATCTTAAAATATAGGCAATTCCATGCAGGGTGGATTTAAAAAAAAATAAGGTGTTCAAGTTTGATAAATTCAATATTTCCAGATATCAAGTAAATCCTTTAGATATTACCATAAGGGTTCCAATCATGATTGGTAATAGCAATCCTTTCTCATCAGAATGTTGTTGATTCTTTTCTAATGTAATCTTTTGTCAAAGCTTAACCAAGTGCCCTTAAAGTTTCATCAATTATTACCTTAACCGTATCTATGCTATTCCAGTAGTATCATGCTTATCCTTGATACTCATAATTATTATTGGCAAGTCTTTGATGTAGTAGATCCTTGATATAATATCATGCTTATCCTTAGTAGAAGATATAATCAGAAATGAAAGCAGAAACCTAACATACAGAGTAAAATATATTACTTGCCAATTTTCCACAGTAACTTTTCATGATTACTCCAAAATTACTTTTTAATGCAAAGAGTAGTTCCAATCACATAGAAGCCCACACGATTCAGATACTATCATAATCACAATTAGATTGCATTACTGCAATCAGGAATGGAGATCATTAAGAGAAGGAATATAAATTGCTTTAGTTTTACAAGTACTGAGCTAGCAAAATTATAATTAATCTCCATTTATAATCTTTTCTTTCATAGAACTGCAAAGCATGCTACTTTTTAAGGCCATCAATACAAATTAGAAGTAAGTAATAAAGCCTAAACTACTACTCCAGTGCAGTGCTCAATTGTAGAAACTTCTCTATTACATATGGAAAGCATTTAATGCAAAATATGCCCTCAGCATAATGATTTCTTTTTTCCCCACTAGCACAATACATGTAGCTATTACTAGGGTAAGTATTTCATTTGCTGGGGAAAAATGAAGAACCGGCTGAAGTTCTGACTTTCCTCATGAAAATCAAATTGAGTTTTGTTTTTTTTCCTATAGATGTATAAGAAAGAGGAATAATGCAGACATGGGAAAATCATACGCTAGAATTGACACATGGAATATAGTATCTATGCCTATGTGTATGAAGCAATATTCTACTTATTTTTAGCATTGTTGCAGTTCTTACATGTAATATCACTGTAAAGGAATGACATGTAAAATAATTTAATAAGTGTTAATTAATTATTACCATTTTTATCGTGTTATCTTATATGTGATTTCTTTTTAACTGACCAATGTATAACATTTCTTCTTATTTTGCCTATCCAAAATGTCTGTTACAGGTGAAAAATTAATGTAATAAGATATAACTAAGTGATTGTTGATAAAGACACAATTTGCTATAGGAAGAAATCAAAAACACTTTTCATAATCAATCCATAGTATGGTGTGTGTGTGTGTGTGTGTGTGTGTGTGTGTGTGTGTGTGTGTTTCCAGGCTGATTAGGTAGACAGTGAGCTGAAATGCACAATCTATTGGTAGCTCCTTCAAAATGAAACACTATCTACCTGTTGACAGTCCCACTATCCTGGAATAATGCAAAAGAAGAAAAAAATTATTGAAGATTTCATACTTGCTTTTTTCCAAATCAGTCTGTCTAAAGCTTGTGTTTTCCTATGTATGTATGTATGTATGTATGTATGTATGTATGTATGTATTTATTTGAAAAATTTATTTGCCACCCATCTTGTATCCAATGACTCTGGATGGCTTACAGCATAAAAAACATTGAAAAAAACGTTAATGTCATCTATTGTAAAAATACACCATAGATGAAAACATTAACAGATAAAATCATGCACAAAAAATGGCAAAGAAGGGAGCCGGACATACCGGGGGAGGGGGGAGAGATGGGGTTGAATTTTAATTAGTCAACCACCTCCCGTATGAACCTCCACCAATCTCTCACCTCAGGGGATAGGATGTTTCAGAGGGAAGAAATAGATATATCTGACTTTGAAGTTTTTATGGATATAGGCAAGCAGTTCTTGTTTCTGAAGATAATTGACATTTATTTAATCTATCTTCATGATTAAAACAATTCAAAGGAAGCATAGACAGTCCATTCTATTTCCGGTCCACGTCAGTATCATATGTGTATATTCTGCAACCCCATTCCCCACATTAACCTTCCTTTATAGTTTTGTCATCAGTTTGTATCCATTTTAACTTTAAAACCAGGGGTGAAATTCAGCAGGTTCTGACAGGTTCTGGAGAACCGGTAGCGGAAATTTTGAGTAGCTCGGAGAACAGGCAAATACTACCTCTGGCTGGCCCCAGAATGGAGATTTTTCAATATTCTTCCCCCAAGAGTGGGGAAGGAATGGGGATTTTGCAGTATCCTTCCCCTGCCGCATCCATCAAGCCACACTGTGCCCACCAAGCCATGCCCACAGAACCGGTAGGAAAAAAAATTGAATTTCACCACTGCTTAATACACACATTTTATATGCATTATATTCTAATATACATTGCTTGGATTAAAAAGTAAATGACAGCATTTGGTGACATTTGGAGTAAACATAAACTGCATTCTGATTTGCATCTCATTCGAACAAGGGTTAGCGTTATGAACTGATAGTTTAGAATTTGCTACCTAGCAGCAAAGAAAGATGTAGCCTTTTAAAATGGCATGTTCAGCTTATTCGTTCTTCCAACTATTTTTTTCAATTCTAGTACCTCAGATCAAAGGACTTGTACATTTTGAGCAAAATCCAACATTCTGTGAGTAGTCTTGCTTTTCACAATGTCACTTTCTCCTCCTTTCTTGTACAATCTCTGCTGAACTTCCAAAATCCATTCAAGAATGTTGATAAGAACTTTCTGTCTGGTAAACCTTCAGAAATTAGATAATTGACTTTATGCCTCAAGTCAGGCTATGTCTATGTTATATTCCTGGTCTAGTTTTTAAGAGTTTCTTTAAACTATAATGGTACCTATCTTGTGGAACAGCTGCCCCTCTAAGATTCAAACGGTCTTGACTTTTTTGGCCTTGAAAAATCTATCCCCCCCCCCCCCGTGTATTGGTCCAGAATGCAGGACGAACCATCAAGAAATTATTTAAATGGGAATATTGATGTGAATGGATGGATTTTATTGGAGTTTGTTCTATTTTTGGATCCATTGTTTTAATTTTTTTTAACCATATGTAAGCTGTTTAGAATTGCATTTGTAAATTGGGGGACATAGACATAATCTAAATTAATAATAGTTATTATGAAATGTTGTGGTGATTTTCACTGAGGTAGGATGCTTCAATCCAAGTCACAATAAAGGATAGAAAGATTGTTCTTTACCAGCTAAAAGTAATTATTAATTTAAGGAATTAAGGAATCCTGTTTAAGCAGGAATTCATTCCCAGCTTTATACACCTCAGTTTTCTGAACTTATAAACTTTTTGACCTTTGAGGTCAACCAGTGTGGAGGTAGTTACCAAAGATAGTCTACATTTTTATCTCCTTGCCTTATCTAAAAGGTTTAATTTTTATGGCACAGTATAACAGATAACTGTTATTACCTGCCCTTTTCCCACATTTTTCTTCTTTTAGTTCAGCTATTTTCTTTCTTCTCTCTGGTCTCCTCTGACCTGTGCCATCTACATTTCTACCTGATTAGTCCTATTTGTATAATAGTATATAGACTGTAGGCTCTTATTGGTTCAGATATTTTTATAACCATGTTATTTCCTAGGAAAAGCTTATTTTTATTCAACCTCTAGCTTCAGGAATATTGTTTTTTTTAATGAAAGTTACACTTATAACCTTACTTGTCTTCTCTCCATACATTTGTTGTGTTTTATAAATCTATTTGCTCTTCGTCAACAGGCTAGACTAGGGGCTTAGAGCAGAGAGTGATTTAAAGATTAGGAAAAAGGAAAAGATTTGTTCTTGTTGTTATGTGCTTGTCAGTTTGCAAAGCAGCCTGTTAAGTTAAGTTAAGTTGCCAGAATGGCTACATGTGATCGAGATGCTGAATGACAGAATTACCAAAGATGATACCTTCAAATCAAAATACTGCTGAATACTCACGTTGTAAACTTGATCCAAAAAAAACCACAGGCCAAAAGAGGAAAAAAAAGGACTTACGAAGAAAGAAAATCTGGAAAAAGAAAAGCCATGGATACATAATTCTATGAATATGATTTCTTACTCTTTCAAACTAATGAAATGCATATAGCAAAAGATGCATGGAGCAAATTGAAAGGAAAAAGCAGTAGATTTTTCAAGAATCTTTATAGTTGAAACTACATAACAAGAAGCTCAAAGTTAGAAATGAACAATCAGTTCATATGAATATTTTGCTGGAAATGTTAAAGCAATTAAAACTCAAAATGTAAATTTACCAGTGTTGGAAGAAATGTCCATCTGGGTTCTGTTCCAAGTGGGGAGAAAGACACTGGAAACATGGAGGCTGATTGGAAAGATGGTTTAATGGTGAAGCAGAACCACCAAGCACGTGTGATTCTGGATAGCTGAATGCTTGGTTTGATGAGAATAGATTTACTTCTTAAGTGTTCTCCTCCAGAATATGAAAGGAATGTTAATATCCTTCAGTGAAAGCTCCAGAATGTTTCCTAAAATATATAATCTCAGAAAACAAACAGAACATTTATAAGAAATAAAATAATATTAATTCATGATGTCTCCTATGTGCCATTTTTGGAAACTGGCTTTTGAATGTAAGAACTGCTGTAAGCCATGTGTGCAAAATACTTCTCAAGAAAATTATTGCTTAGTTTCTCAAGACAAAAAAAAAGATAAAGAAAAGATCTGGGGACAGGATTGTCTTTATTAAGTGCAGCATTTGCCTTAGAAATTAAACACTATAAAAACCATGTTTGCCTAAAGATTACATCAAACACTAGCATTCAAATTTGGAGCACAAAATTGGAGAATGAATTCCAAAATTCAGAAAACTATATAACCATAAAATTAAAAATAAGTGCATGAAAATCTGAAAAAATGAACTGACTGTATTATACAAAATAGATGCTATTACCTGTGTAAGAGAAAATGCTATTAGAACTAATTTATTCAGTTTTATGTGGACATTTAAATTTAATTCTAGAAGAACAATCTGATTTCTAAACTGTACATATGCTGATGATATTCAATAAACTCCTTTATTGTGATTATTATCTTGTTTAGATTTTTAATTACAATTAAATCTGTAAAATTCAGACTCTGCTGAATTAATTTTCAAGTGGATAAATATGTATATGTTCTCTAATTATATAAAACTATGAAGAAATTGAACTTATGTGTATTTAATTCATTGTATTAATATAACTGTGTTTTAAATATTCATATTGTATTTTGTTCTATTTTAATATTGTTTTAATGTCTGGACACAACCTTAAGATGAGCTACCTAACAGATAGTTCAATCAATCAATCAATCAGCTAACTAATTAACCAATCAAAATAGTTTCAGAATTCATTAATAGTTTTATTCATATCGTTCAGTGAGTTTCTACAACAAAAAGAGTGATATATTTGTTTGGAAAGGTTTATACTGTAGCATATTTCTGTGAATTCTAGAGAGTTGACAATGTTATTTTGTTGCATACATAATGAATTTGTTTATTTTTAAATTGCCAAAGGACTTTCTCCCAAATTCTGTTTGATATGATGCAAAGCACTCTTCTTTGCTTTAAAAAGTAAAGTTGCAATCTCATTCTCTACTCCCATCAAATCCACCAGGAAGAAATAAAAAATAAATTGTAAAGTCTTTCATAGCTACTTACTTCTTCCTTATGGATTTGAACAGGCTTACTTGTATGGCTTTAATGTGGCTGAATGTTGACATCACATCAGCCCTGATGTTGATTCTGGTAAAAAAAAAATATTTTTTTCCCTAATATTTTTAATATGTTCTTTTAAGATCTGGTGTTCCACAATTTGCTGTAGTTGGTGGATTTCAGCATGTAATGTTCTCATTGGTAAACTATAAGATGAATGGGCTGATGGAGAAGAAAATAGAGGTAGTCCTCGACTTACAACCACAATTGAGCCCAAAATTTCTGTTGTTTTGTTAAGTGAGTTTTGCCCCATTTTACGACCTTTCTTACTACAGTTGTTAAGTGAATAACCACAGTTGTTAAATTAGTAACAAAGTTGTTAAGTGAATCTGGCTTCCTCATTGACTTTGCTTGTCACATGACCCTGGGACTCTGCAACCATCATATATGAGCCAGTTGCCAAGGATTTGAATTTTGATCATGTGACCATGGGGATGCTGCAATGGTGTGAAAAATGGTCATAAGTCACTTTTTTCAGTGCTACTGTAACTTCCAACGGCCACTAATTGAAGTGTTGTAAGTCAAGGACTACCTGTAGACTAAAAAGGAAGCTAAGTGGAAGTTATGCATGGATAAAAAGGAAATTGGTGCTGGTATGATTTATTGTAAAACTGTAGTGTTTTTTGAAATGCTTTATATGCATTTTAAATAATGATAATAAATGGAAGTTCAGCAATAAATCTCCTGCAGTTTTACTTAGGGAACATGTATATAGAAACTAATATGTAAATAACATCAATGGGGAAAGTGAGCTATGATGAAATGGATCATGACATCACAATACAAACTCTGTCCCTTTGCATATTTGCCTGCAACACTGCAATGCAAATATGAAAGGGCAGTATTTGCCCTTTTAATACCTCAATGAATTTGCATCATTTTGGCATCATTGTGGCTGTGACTGCCTCATCTGCATACTCTGAATCAGGGGCTGAAAAGGAAAACAAGACAGATCATCTGCTGGTATTCAAAACCAATATTATAAACAATAAAATATGTGCAGATACAGAAGAAATCATATGCCGAATATGTTCTACTACAATATATTAATGTAATTATATTTAATTATATAAATATTTATAATTAATTGTATCTTAATTATCTATTCAGTCTACTAAATACATAAACACTCTAAGATATTTCAGATCAAATTTCTAATCAAAACAATGTCTCTTAAAGATATTTTATTAATTGACTTGGAGTTACTAAGGATGCCCATTTCTATCTAAATTTAAATCTAATAGGAAAACTATTAGTAAACAATACATTAAAAGAATAAACTAAAACATATGGATTATGTGTAAAATTAAAATATAAACTCTAAAGCCCAATTTTGAATGTGTCTAAAGCTGGTTTCCAAATGGAATTGAATTCTCCATCAAATGTACTTTTTAAATATAAAGTTACCCTAGACCCGTGATGGCGAACCTATTGCATGCCATCTAACTTCTGTGGGACCTTTCCCAACTTTTTGAGAGTTCTGAGGACAGAATTTATTTTCATAATGTCACATTGATGAATTCCTGGTTTTAAAAAAGATACTAAAGTTACATATAATTTCTAAAAAAACAAAAGACAAAAACAAGTTTCAGAATTAATTGAATAGTATATTGAACCTGAATAGCTTCAAAAATATTTTTTTTCCGTATTTCAAAGTAGGTTAAATGTTACTGTTTTACTGTCAGGCGCAACATAGAAGTAAGTTATTCTATACTAAGGATATATTCTATCGTGTCTCATATTTCTTTTTTAAATGTACTGCCTTAGGAAGATTTTTTTTTAACTGCAGAACTGGAAAACTACTATATTGTTCTGTACCTTTTCAATAGGTCCCAGTAAATAGTGTCTCTCCCCCCCTTCTTTTCTTTATCTAACTAGGCTGAAAGTTATATTATCTCTTTTCTACTTTTTTGTAAAACAGGCAATTAAAGTCCATCAAATATTACTGTTAGAAAAAGAAATAATAGTGACAGACCTGACAGCAGCATTAAAACTCTGTCTTGTTTGTACTCCTATTGTCAAATTCAACATGGAGAGAAATGATTTCTGATCAATTAGATTCCAAACTTCATCTCCCATGGGACAAAGTTGCAGCAACAAAAACCAGAAAAGAATTTCAGACTCTTTTTAGTCAAGTGAGGCAATGTTATGAACTAAAGATTTTTCACCTGAACCTTAGTTTGTTTAGAAGTAATAGGAGAAATGGACCATAGAAGAATCATAACATTTCATTTCATAGAAAAAGAGACATCCCCCATTTCTCCTTCTATCTTTTTTTAAAAAAGACTACATAGCAAAAATATGGGATATAGTATGATGAAGAGACCATTCATCTTTTGGTTACTAAAATATTGTAATAATGGATTTCATTTAGCTTAGGATGGGGAAGGGAGTGTTGCTATTTTCACTGCTCAAACTAAGGGATAATAGCAACCTCTTCCAATGCTTAAGCATCTAGTTCAGGGGTGTCAAACTTGCATCGTCACAGTGGCGTCACATGACGTATCATGATTTTTTCCCCTTCGCTAAAGCGAGCATGGGCGTGGCCAGCACGTAACACATCCGGCCCGCAGGCTGGGAGTTTGACACCCCTGATCTAGTTGATGGTCCACACACCAGCAACTACAATTTACATTTGTAAGATGTGTTTAAAGATATTACTATTTCACAGAGTGGGGTATGGGATTTTGAAATTCGATTTCCTGAAATTTTAAAAGGAATTAAATGTCAATTCTGCCTATCAAGGAGTAAGTATTTGCTGACAGAGGATCATCCTTCTGTCAGGGTGAGGTTGGAGAAGGCAGTAATTTAACAGGCCATAAGTTTTTTAAATTTACACATCAAGCCAAAGGATCAATGGCTCATTACATGTAATATGTGGAGATATCTAAAACACGAATATAAATATTAATCCTAGGATTATATCTTAATTGGAAAATTGTAATTCTTTGTACAATTTCTGTATTATACTGACATCCTGATGCTGGACAATGCTTAGTTTTGCAACACTAAATTAAAAGGATTAATTTGAAATTTTAACCATTGAATTATTTATTTATTTATGCTTCTTATTTATTTATTATTAAATTTGTTTGACACCCATTTCACCACAAGACAACTCTGCATGGCATAAAACATTAAAAATAATAAACATACAAATAATTGTTTCTAATAACAATTATTTGTATCATACTTTTTATATTTTATACTATACTTTTTATACTTTACTGTATTTTAAGGGTTTTTTAAAGTTCTCCTTGTGTAGAATTCAAGAAAACTTTCTCACTTCGGTCTCCTAAAGACTTTGTACATTTATTGATAAAATGATATAAAGATATCCATCTTCCACAAATATATCTTTATTGTGAACTTTTCTCATTCAAATTTCTTATATGCTATCTTCACATATGATACTAATCATGAATATAGGTTTCTCCACTATTAAGATACTGCATTTTTATTTTATAGAGGATTTTTTTTCCTGGTTATTGAACTGTCTGTACAGAATTATGTGTAGGTGTAAACTGTACTTCCTTATAACCAAATACCTATGATTTCAATTATTGCAGCCTTCTACCTTGTTTCCTGGTTTTGCCTTACTTAGCTTAATCACTCCTGACTCATTAATTTGGAATCAATTAGTGTGCATCATAATTTGTATCTGTTTAGCTAGTTCTCAATTCCACTTTTTAAATACATAATACTAGCCATCAGTAACTATTAAAAACAATAATACTTTTTCTTCTTGAGTCCTAATTTGCTATGTTAATTTGTATATTTTTATTAGCAAGGAAAACCTCTTATGTAAATGTCTTAACAGATTTTCATTTTGCACAATTATATTTTTGCATAGGGCAACTGTAAATAATTCATGAATTTCCTTCTTGCAGAATTATTTTTAGTCTATGCAATAATATAACATGGAAGAATTGTTAAAGAGGTGATATATAATTTATGATTTGTAATTTTCATAATACGTACTTGCAATAGTTCCCAAAACATTTGTATTTTTAAAAAGAGCATTCATTCTAAGTTGTACCAGCAGTGTCTACCTCCATTCCAGGGTCCCACAAGATATTCCAGAAATCTCTATGGACATAGTTCTGCTCCTAGAATTCCAGGCATTTCTTCCAGCAAAATATCTTGCCAAATAAACACAATATTTTGGCACAAACCCATATTCTTAATCTATGATCAAGTGTCAGGGGGTTACCATTAAAAATATATTTGTTATATCTGTTCAGTGTATTGGATCATATTATTTTCCAGTCCTTTTTGTGAAATTTCAATTCCTAGCATTTAGGAAACAACGTTTTGGTACTTGGAGACAAAATATAGATAGTCCTTGACTTACAACCATTCATTTAAAAACCATTTGAAGTTACAAAAGCACTGAAAAAGGGACTTATAAGTGTGATCATTTTTAACACTTATGATCATGGCAGCATCCCTATGGTCATGTGATCAAAATTCGGCCACTTGGCAACTGGCATGTATTTATGACGATAACAGTGTCCTGAGGTCATGTGATCACCTTTTGCAACTTTCTGACAAGCGAAGTCAACAGGGGAAACCAGATTCACTTAACAACTGTGTTACTAAACTAACAACTGCGGTGATTCACTTAACAACTGTGACAAGATACCTCATAAAATGGGGCAAAACTCACTTAACAAATGTCTTGCTTAGCAATGGGTTCAGTTGTGGTTGTAAGTGGAGGACTACCTATATTATGATTCCCCATAGACTAGCCATCTGTCTATTTTTCTTTTCTGAATGTCCAAGCAGATTTCTATTTCATGAAAACAGAAGACTGTCTCCCCCATTTTCAACACCTACCATCTTATAGAGGGAGTGAAGAGGCCCATTCTCTTGCTGTCTTTCTGTCTCAATTGGCCTCTTCTGACCTCAATTGGCCAATTCATAAATCAGTGGTTTTCAATGGAAAGGAAAAGCTCTTGAGGCTGGCAATGGCACACGACCTAATCTTAAAGTTTCACAACATATGGTAAAGTCTGGATCCAGTTGATCCAAGACCACCCTAGAATACCCCAAGTTGTGATCTATCATCTGCTACTCTCCTAGTAGTAGATCCTTCCAAAGTCCTTTGGCTCTGGTGCATATCTCACTAGTGCAGCTCTTCTCAAACTCCATCTTTCCTTTGCCATTATTCTGGAAAAATAAAAGCTGTCTTATTTGTTTGTTTGTTGTTTGATTTAGATTTCACACTCTCTGATGATTCACAGTATTGCTTATACTGTTTCCTTTTTTTGTAAAAAAACATGTCTTGTTTTATTCAGTTTTAATCTCCTGTTCTTAGGTTTTTCTCCTGGAATTTTTAAATTTGATTTATATGCCGCCCTTCTCCGGAGACTCAGGGCGGTTTACAATGCGTTAAGCAATAGGCTTCATACTTTTGTATATTTTTACAAAGTCAGCTTATTGCCCCCACAAACTGGGTCCTCAATTTACCCACCTTAGAAAGGATGGAAGGCTGAGTCGATCTTGAGCCTGGCAAGATTCCAACTTACTAATTGCAGACAGCTGGAGTTAAATTACATTAGTCTGCATTGATCAGAATTGATATGGAAATACTTTTAATGATGAGTAGTAAGAAACATGAATAGTCCTGTTTCTCACCCTTATATTCTATGGTATAAGTAGATTCCTTGAACACCTAAAGAGTGATATTCATATGCTGACAACTATCCAAAGCACCTGAAAGCAGAACAAGAAGCAGTGGATGGAAAATAATCAAGGAGAAAACCAACTTGAAATAAGGTGAAATGTCCTGATAGATAGAACAAATAAACAGTGGAACACCTTGCCTTCAGAAGTTATAGGTCACTGGAAGTTTTTAAGAAGAGATTGGAGGTTTTTAAGAAGAGATTGGACAACCATTTGCCTGTAATAGTACAGGATTTTCTACTTAACAGAGGATTGGACTAGAACACCTCCAAGGTCCTCTTCAACTCCGTTATTCTTTAATTCCTACAAATACCAATGCCCTCTTAGATGTGTAAATTTGATATATCGAGCAGAAATGTTCTTTACAGAAAGGATTGTCTGGAATGCACCATGGATATCCATTGCATGTGTATAGAAGATATTTTCCCTCACTTCTCAGCATATGTTTAGTTCAGTAAACTTATTAATCAACTTCTAAGAAATGAGTTAAGTTGTTGAAACACTCACAGCCTTTGTTCTATGTCAATTTTCTTGCCTTTGCTGACATACGGCTACAAGGCATGACAGATCAAAGTAATTAAAGTTCCAATCATTTACCTTTCTGTGTTCGGTGTCAAGTCAGCTAGCCTTCATCCTCTGTACCGAGTAGTTTAATATATTTTTTTACATATCATTGCTGTGCTGTTTGCTCGGCTGTAGTTAAGAATCTGACAGCCTTTCCATTATATACTATGGAAATGAACATTTTGTATTCCCTCCAGACTACAATTCCATAAGTCCCAGTTTGCAAGAATGCTTTGTTTATATGAATTTCTTTTAAAACAATTCTGCAGGCTGAACCCATGCAGAAACAACCCAAATGTGTTATAGGAAACGGTATAGAAAACTTATTGTGTTTTTTTTTTTTTAATGACTACAAATAGTATAATTTTGTAAGGCCTTTTCAGATTGAGGGCTTTTTTTGTTGGTTTAGACTCAAGGTATTTCTTCAGAAGGGTTATCTTCAAATGTCCCCCCCCGCAAATGTACTTGCTGTAGAGTAGAATACTTTTGAGTCCTCACTCTATTCAGTAAAAGCCATAGTAGTGCAGTGGTTAGAATGCAGTATTGCAGACTAACTCTGCCCACTGCCAGGAGTTCGATCCTGAGTTTGATCCACTCAGAGTTGACTCAGCCTTCCACCCTTCTCAGGTCAGTAAAACAAAGACCTAGATTGTTGGAGGCAATGTGTTAACTCTGTAAATATCTCAGAGAGTGTGGTAAAGCATAGTGGAGCAGTATATACTGTAAGTCTAAATGCTATTGCTATAGAAATATCCCTGCTGCTTTGGCCTGCTGTACAACACCGTAGAGGTCATCCTCAATGTACAACCATAATTGAGCATGGAATTACCATCATAAGATGTCATGTGGAAGACCACATGACCACACCTAATTTTGTGACTTTTTCCACAGTAGTCATTAATCAAATGCCACAGTTGTTAAGTGAACTCTGTGGTTGTTAAATAAACATTACAGTACTTAAATAAATCCATTATATGGATTTATTTATATATTTTTTGGCCATTTTTTTTTTGCCAGAACCAAAAAGTAAATGCCTAAAATTGGGAAAAAAAATATACAGAAAATTTATTTGAGTAGAATGAGCTCAGGTTTTCTGGATATTTATCTGTTGAATGTAATGAAACTTGCCTTTCTGAAGGTTCTTAATATCAAACAACCAATTAACAAGCCATTTCCAGAAGAAATTAAGAGAGAAAGTGGGTAAACCCAATGTCTCTTTGAAGGCTCTGAACTGTGATATAGGTGAGATTACTTTCTTCCATTTCCCAGAGTTCTGAAATCTGCTAGAGACTGAGCAATTCTGGTCTTTTTCTTGACCTAGAGAGACATTGGGGAGCCAATGCATTCACCAGCTCCTCTTTCTGCTGCACTTGTCAGCTCCACTCTCTCAGTCAGCCACTGCTTCCCTGGGACTCTCAATAAAGGAAGCATTCCTATAATAAGGAGAAGGAAGATAGAAATTAAAGCCAGAAATCTTGGGTCTAGGAAACAAACCCACTCCCATTTAATGACTGTGTTCCATTTCAATTACAAAATGGTTTAGAAACACAGAGAGGGAGAGATAAAATATGGGAATATATATGTGTGAGTATGTTTGTTTGTGTGTGTCCATATATTACACTCATCACCTACATGGTGATGATGTTATCCATTCAGTCATCTGGCTCTTGGCAATCCTATGGGCCAGGTCTCTCCACATTTTCCAATCCTGCGGTACTTCTTCGAGTTGTTCTATGCACTGGCTAATGTCAGCTTTGATGGTGTCCAGTCACCATGTTCTTTGACCTCCTGGTTTCCTTTTACCACTATCTCTTCTAAACATAATTGCTTTCTCCAGTGACTTCCCTGTATGACATCACCTCATAACTACTTTAATTACTTTATCCCAGAGTTGGCAATGTCCATGATGCCACTATATGGGGCCTATAGACCTCCAAATATATTAAAAATTCTTGAAACTTCAAAAAGAGAAACCATGACTATTTTATTTTTAAACAATTCCCTTTGAGGGATGGGTTTGGATATATATCTGTACCAGAACATTGTATAAAATCGTGTGATGGTGTCTAAAACCTGAAATGTTTGTAGTTCTCTTTTAGAATTCCATGAAGCTAGGTGGACATCTATAAGGACCCTTTAATTTTAACTCACCTTTTTTTGGGAGACAGTTCCAAATGTTAAATATAAATTGTGTTGCAGTGGTTAACAACAAAAAAAAAAAAAAGGAAGAAAGCAAAAGTCAAGCTGTGTAAATACATCATAGTTTGAGGGAGGATAGCATTTTGGATCTCCTAATTTGGTCAGTGAGAACCAGTTTGGTGTAGAGGTTAAAGGAACTGGACTAGAAATTGAGAGACCATTAGTTCTAATCCTGACTTGGACATTGAGTTATTTGGATGAGTTTGCACCAGTTACTCTTTTTCTCAGGCCTAGTGTCAGCTGCCACCTTACCTTGCTTGTGTTTCACTAACATGCAGTGACAATCTGCCATGAACTCTGAGGAAGGTGGATTGGAAGGAGTATGCTTGGTGGGAAATGAAAGTAACTATTGTATCATCCTGTGTGACACTGCCTCAAGGTCAGCTAGTTGGGAAAAGAAGGCAGCTGCATACTAACCTATGCTTGAACTGACCGGTCTGAAAACATCTTGCTTGAACCTGATTGGTCATGGGGAAGTCAGTGATGGGAGGCAGTTAAGTGGGGGAAAAGTTGAACTTAAGGATTTTGGTGCACAAGTCTCAGTTCTGGTTATGCATTACTGTACTACACTTGACTTCTAATAAAACTATACTTTTCTCAGAAATTGGAGCCAAGGATCATTTCTATTTAGAGGTTTAAATGGAGGCAGGTCTGATACCTAGGAAGAAAACCAGAGCAAACCATTTCTGAAAATGTTGCCAATAAAACCACATGGAGTGGTCCAACAATCAATACGAATCAAAACTGATTCAAAAATACACACAGAGAGAATTAGCCTGCAGCCTCAGTTGCAATGAAAGATGCAATCCATGTTGAAGTAAGATCCAACTGGCAGTCAGCTTCTAGGAAAGGACCACCATGCTAAAGGCAGCAAAAGTTTTGTGCCAGCTCTAATTTATTTCATATTTATTAATAAATTCAGGAACAGAATGTGTGGGATTTCGCTGAAATGAAGTATCTGTTTTTATTATTTTTCTCAATGTTTTGTTCATTACTACAATATATTTCTAATCAAGACAAAATGCAGATAGACTTACCCTGCAGGAAAGTTACAATACAAATCTTCTTGATATTAGAAGACCTTTTAGTAAAACAAAAGAGATTTGTCATGTTTTTGAAAAACCTAGCCTAATCTAACAATCAGAACAGAAAGGAATTCTTGCTATGGCCAGTTAGAAGTTTAAAATAAAGAAGAAAAGCTTCTGCTACCATTTTCTATGGATTTCCAGAATTTTTTTAAAAAAGTCCATTCTGGAATTTTTAGAAGTGCCAACTGCATTTGAAAAGTACTCCTGCTTGTTTCTAACATCCATCATCTGCTCACTGGAGGTGGATGTGGGCTCTTGTAAAAATTCTGCATTTGCATCTTTTACTTATTAGGTTGTTATCTCCTGGATGTATCTGAACAGTTAATGCAGTTCAAGGTGTGTCATGAAATTGCAGATTATTTTTTCACAGACAAGAAATAATGGATGGAAACTGAGACAGAGATTCAACCTAGAAATAAGGAGAAATTTTCTTACAGTGAAAACAATCAACCAATAGAACATCTTGCATTCAGAATTTTTGGGTGTTTCATCACCGGAGGCTTTCGAGAAGAGACTGGACAGCAACCTCTCAAAAATGGTCTCCTGCTTGAGCAGGGGGTTAGACTAGACGACCTACAAGGTTCCTTCCAACTCTGCTATTCTATTCTATTCTATTCTATTCTATTCTATTCTATTCTATTCTATTCTATTCTATTCTATTCTATTCTATTCTATTCTTTCTTCCTGAATCAGGTCATGCCTGTACAGAATCTCATTGCTCTTAATTCTGCCCTGGTTCTCATAAATGCTTGAAGTGTATAGATGCTAGTATAGAGATGCTAGTAAAGAGTCACATAGAGGACCACTGAAGGAAAACAAAGCAAACCCAATCAAACGTAAGTAAAAGCCTTCATTAAGGATAACCTCATAGTGATAAGAGTGGCAAAATATGTATGCTGTTGAAGAGCTGAGGTGGTGCAGTGGTTAGAGTGCAGTACTGCAGGCTACTTCAGCTGACTGCTAGCTGCAGTTTGGCAGTTCAAATCTCACCGGCTCAAGGTTGACTCAGCCTTCCATCCTTCCGAATTGGGTAAAATGAGTACCCAGATTGTTGAGGACATTATGCTGACTCTGTAAACTGATTAGAGAGGGCTGTAAAAAGCACTATGAAGCAGTATATATAAGTCTAAGTGCTATTGTTATTGCTTTTACCTGGTTCCTCCCTAGATAGGAATAAATGTGATGAACGTCTACATAGTCTCACAAGGTACCATGTATGTACTGCATATTATTATTATTTTGACTTTAAATTTGATTTCAGCTATCATTTCATAAAATATTGTCCCTCTTGTATTCTATTTGGTATGTTGTTGGTAAGAAATAAATGTTCTTACATTATTCTCTTATTTTCTCCATTATCCACCTCCTTAGGGGTTATATAATCTTGTATTCTTCTGCCTTTTCCTGAAACATATTTATTTATTTAGTTTTTTTGATGTATTGCTGTGTCCTTTTTCTTCTCCCCCCCCCTAAAATCTTAAAAAGAACTTTGTTTTCCTGGGTTATTATTGTAATTGTTTAATAAATTACATATTCTTTTTCATCTCCTTTGTTTGGTAAGGTACCGTATATAAACCAAATCTCTAGGCCACAATCTTGTTTGATGTTTGTCGACACAGAGCTGTTAGCTTGTAAACTTTTCCCCTAAAGTTTTACACTATTCAATGGGTATTTTATCTGAACTTGGTGCTTTTCTATCTGACTTGATTTATTACCTCTTTTTACCTCATTTTCTAGTAGAGTTAGCCTCTGAATATATTCTCTTTCTAAAAAATGTTTCTGTCATTCTACAATCCCATTTGGAAAGTCTGCAGTATAGTCTTTCTAGCTTTCTTTAGCTTCCTCGGCTCTTATGCTCTTCCATGATTGCTTTTGAAAAATCTTACCTTGGCTGTAAATTTTCCTCCAATTTCTCTGACCTTAAAAACACTTTTCATTTTCCTTTTCTTATTATTTTCCTCTACCACTGACATTCTTGATTGAGAATGCTTTCCTTGTCTTTTGTTGCTTGACAATGAAAATCTGCCCAAGGCTTTCATCTTCTATATTTTTCTGGCAATCATTACAACATCTAAAAATCATTCATTTTTTTTCCCTTTTTGAAATTTTGGGATTCCCCCTCCCCCTTTTCATTTTCCTAATCTCCCTTATTTCTTCCCATTATATCCCAGATTCTATTTGACATAAGCTAAGTCTGCTTAAGTATATTTTGATCTTATCTTCTGAATGCATGTCTTTCAGGTTTAATCTTGCTACAACAAATACAGAGAGTATCTTCTTTAAATTTGAAAGTTTAACCCCTATTTACCACTAATAATTAGACACGATTTGTATCTGGAGTTGTATCGGTTGATTGGGTTGCACTTCTGTCTTCTGAAATATAATATAAAGTTAATTTGATTTTAGTGTGATCTATCCAGTGATATTCCGGTATAGTAATTGTATTTATGTTGTTGACACAACTATAGGCAATAAATAAAAAAGTCTTGATCTAGGTTAGAGTGAGTTGTAATTGGTTTAATGATTGATAGAACTTTTGGCAAATATGAAGGCAGGTAGAAAGCCAGTTGAGCAGGCACAAAAATGCTCCAGGATTTATTCAAGGAATCAAGTTCTCACCTGACAGTGGCACAAATTCCAGCCTAAGGTCATAGCTGGAAGATACAAGTGGAAGGACTAGAATCTGGATTGCCAAATAGAGTAGGTTCATGAAAGTAGAGTGCAGAGAGGCAAGAATAGCTGTGAAAGGCAAAATCAAATGTTAGAGAGTTGTATAACCTGATCTGGATCAGTGGTGGGTTGTCCCCAGTTCGGACTGGTTCGCAAGAACAGGTAGTAAAACCGGCGGGAGGCTCCGCCCACTGACCCAGACATCATCATAGATGATCTGTGCATTCTCAGAAGAGCGTGTGTGGGCGCAATGAGAACCGGTAGTAAAGGTAAGTAGAACCCACCCCTGATCTGGATGTTATAGGTTTGAGTCAAATAGCAGAGTCAGAAGGATAGAGGATCTCTCTAATGGAGAGTTGCTTCCAAAGGGAGTCAGTCTCGGGCAAATGAAGTTGTGAAAAACAGATGTTGGTGTCACTCAATAAGAGATGTGGATGTCATTACTTTTTCAAAAATCAAACAGATCATCTTTGTTCTAGTCTCCAAAGCTGCCAATATATCTTGAGGCTAGGTACCCTGTCAAGCTCGTTATCATCTAAGACCACCCTTACCTTCATGACGATTAATTGCTGATCAACCTCAGTTGATTGATTACCTGATAATTGATAAAAACTGATGCATTATCTGCTGTAGATGTTAAGGCACAAGGCTACAAACCAGGACAAGTTAAGTTTTATTTCTACTTCAGGTGCAAAGCCAGTCACTCTGTTTCAGCTTTAGGAAGGAGGTGATGGCAAGCTATGAATGGATGGATGGATGGATGGATGGATGGATGGATGGATGGATAGGTAGGTAGATCTGTCTGTCTGTCTGTCTGTCTAGACAGACAGACAGACAGACAGACAGACAGACGGACGGACGGACGGACGGACAGACAGACAGACAGACCAACCATTTGTCTGAAATGCTATAGGATTTCCTGCCTATTCTATTCTGTTCTGTTCTGTTCTGTTCATACATACCTATAAACACCTATAAGAGGCATCACTGGAAGTCAAAACTGATTTGAAGGCACACATTTATTTTTCAGATAAACTCATTACATAAAAATCTACTAGATGTACATGTGACTAATCAATAAATAGTTCACTTTTTTTTTTTTTGAAAAGTCTATGTAGGTGAAATAGCTCTTAAATTGGGATGGAATCTTATACTTTGTGATACAGTTGATAAAGCAGAAATGTATAGGCCAATCCTGTGCATAATTAAATTAACAGAGTTCTACCCCCAAATTAGAGTGCAGCGTTAAATCATTGTACAATAAAGCACACTTCCCATACAGAATGCTCTCCATCCATCACTGCACAACCTCTCCAAACCCCATCAACATAGCTAATACTCCAAATAGTGAGAAGTTTAATCCAACAAAACAAGTACAGTATGAGTTGTGCTGTTTTCTGAGAAGTTTCTGTTTTGTGTTAGGTTGGTTTCTCATAAGCTGTTTTGCTTTTCAAAACTTCATTTGTGAGGGAGTAAATTATTCCAATCTCCCTTTACTAGACATGACTACTGTTTCACTTCCACCACACACGTATTTCCAGCACACCAGATAATAAGCAACCTTCTGTAGAACTTTCAATTCTGGCCTTCAAAAATCTAGATGATCACCTAATGTCAGCAAAGAGATACAATTATTGCTGTTGCCTGGATTGGAGTTAGACTTTTCTGCACCTTGTTGCTGACATTAAGTGATCATCCAGATTTTTTAAGGCTCTGCTCTTTATGCTTCTTGAAAAAGAAGCCATTTCCAAGGAAACATTAAACTAGTCTATGAAGTTTACTAGCTGGACACCCGTGCTTCACTACAAAACGATGTGCTCGGGCTTGATAAATTGACACTTGCAGCCTGAAACTTAATGTAGAATGTGTAATTGCATAGCATCAGAGTGTGTTAATATAATGCAACTGGCAGTTGGAACAGAGGGGGAGGGGGAGTAGAATGTCCCAGCCTGCAGCATCCATCGGTATTCATCTGGCTAGCATCCTTTCAGTGTGTGTGAGAGATGAGAGGTGTTTGGAAACTCAAACAGTATTTGCTGTGTGAGCAAGAAGGAGACAGGAAGGAGGCTGGGCATGGCTTAGCTCAACTGTTCTGTAGTAAAGATGCTTGCTACTATGAAAGTAAAACTGAAAGTGAAACTCCTCTGCTTGTGTTTTGCATTTGGAACGGATTTCTTTTCAGGTGGAGGGGGGGAGGAGAACTCCTTAGCATCAGAGCATGGAACAGATTTCTTTTCAGGTGGGAAGGGGGAGAACAACTCCTTAGCATCAGAGCATGTTATAATAATATAGAAAATACTAATCCTCTGATGGTCATTTTGAAAAATCCTTTCTTAGTGATCACCTAGAAGCCAAGAGGAACATACGTGGCAAATTTCAAGTTTGTAGGCTTTACGGTTCTGGAGATTTGTGATTAATGCATGAGTGGTTTTCGCTTTTATATATACAGATTTCGTATCACCTGGCTCCAAACCCTGGTGACCATTTAGGAGAAACTTGCCTCCCATTCCTTGACTGATATTCTTGGTAAAAGCAATAAAAATAATAAGAAATTAATGCAAAATGAAGTAAAAGATGTAAGGAGATGTTTAGCTATTATATTGGCCACAATCCAGTCAAAGTTGACATGTAATGTACATACTGTGGAATAAACTTGAATAGTATCAGTTTATATTATAATTATATTAGAACCAGAGAGATCTATATTCATGTCCACACTTAAGCCCTGAAGCCCTGAAGAGACTTAGAGACAGTCACTATCGCTTAACTTAGCCTACCCCATAGATTTTTTAAATAAAAATAAATGGCAATCTCTTGGTTTTCTAGAAATAAAGTGGAATATTAACATTTTAAAAATACAACAATTAAAGTAGAAATAGTTGAGATTATTGTTACCTGCAACACAGTAAACTATGCTTGAAATTTTTAAGCCTTTACTACTTATAATATCTGTTTACAAAAATACCTGAGGAAAAATATTCTCTGCACAGCAATTGTATCTTTGTCCCAGCCTTTATACATTGAGGTTTAAAAAAAACAGTGGTGGGATTCAACCAGTTCATACCTATTTGGGAGAACTGTTTGTTAACTTTCTGAGCACTTTGGAGAACCGGTTGTTGGAAGAAATCGCCTTTTGTTTTTTTATACTTTACAGGGCTAATCCTATAAGGAAGGCAGGAAGGAAACTTTCTGGTGTTGTTTCTAGCCTAATCTTTATTGCCCTGCTTACAGAAACTGCCTCTCCAGTAACCCACATTACATTGTAACAGCTAAAGGTTCTTGGCAGTACGCCCAAACTTACTGTCGCCTGAGCTACTCCAGAGTTTTGTTTTTCTTTGCTGGTACTTTGCTTTGCTTTATTAGGGGCTTGACTTTCTTAAAGGGGAAGGGTTGTTTTAAGCTTTTTACACTGCTGTTGGGAGGAAATATTCCCCTGTTAGAGTTCTTTCAGCCGGGATGCAATGATCAGCGCTTTGAAGAAATAATTGAATAATGAAGCACAGCTGCCAGAAAGAAGCTTTTAATGAACCAAGATGAGTGACATTCAGCAAGGCTTCTTGGCTGGCTAGCTAGAAAGATTGACATTCAAATGTGAGTTTATATACTCTTTCTGAGTTTTGGTCTAAAACTGATTTTTGGTGAAGTTTAATTCTGTGTTTATTGATGGGATAAATTTCCCTATTCAGCTTTGTTTGGAAGGAAAAAGGTTAATCTTTGTTCCTGAAAAGAAGCAGGGTTGAACAATCTGGCTAGTTCCTGTGTCTATTTGTTCTGGTAATTGGTTTAACAAGCAACAGCTACAGTGTTTGCTTTTTTGCTACATTCTAGAACTAATTGCATTCTTTGTAGTTAGCCTTTGTAGTTATATCAAGCTTTTACACTTGAGCTTGCCTGGGGTCTGAGCTCTGGCAATAATCCAGACAAGGTTTGTGTTTTAGTTTTAAAAGGATTTAAAATGTTGTGGTTTAATTATTTGTATTGTGTTTGAATTTTTTCCTGCCTCATGGTTTCTTTTTCTATCTGGGGAGGGGGTCTTCCTTCACTGCTTTAGTGGTTCCTGGCACTGTCCTTTTGGGATGAGCTTCCAAGAGGCAGGATGCAAGCTTGGCACTGATTTTTTTACTGCCTTTCTGGGAGCATGTGATCTTTCCTTAAATCTGGATGATTTCCTTAGGATATCTTGTGAGGTGAGTGAGACCAGCTGATATCTTTAAATGCTGTAAATGAATCTACGGATTGCTTCTCCTGGATGTGAAAGGGTGCTTTGTCAGTTCACTGAGCACAGGAGTCTCTTGTCTATGGGGATTCTTCAGTCATTCAGGTCATGGCTGTCCCAAAGGTGCTTTTTTTCAAGAGGCAACTTGACTTTCTTGGTTTCCAGAAAGTCCAGTTGCCTCTTGAAAAAGCATCTTTGGTGCTTTTGCATTACTTTAGAGTGGCCAAGGCACATGATTGCTCACTGATAGCAGGATTTTTTTAAAAAAGGAAGTAGGGATGTGGATCCTCCAATTCGTTTTAGTTTTCTCTCATGATAATAAGGCTTAGTAACATGGCACCAGGCTTGAAGTTTATTTAGAGATCTGTGGCATGTACTAATACTAACTCTCGAGAGCTTAAATGACCTCTCTGATAAAGGGTTTCACTTTATGAGCAAGAGTTGGCTGCTGATAGTTATCATTGCATTTTAACTATTTTAATTCCTTAAGGTGCTCTGGCACCCTGCCTAATTTGTAACTCCGGCTTGCAGGTATTTCTAATCTAATGATTGGTATGTAGAGCAGCTTTTTGCAAACAAAGCTTTTTGTATTTTCGTACATTTGTGTTGACTCACAACAGTTCATTTGGTGACTATTCAAAGTTACAATGGCACTGAAAAAAGTGACTTATGACCTTTTTCACAGTTACGACCATTGCAGCATCCCCATGATCATGAGAGGCCGGGTGAGGCAAAGCGCCCCTCAATGTGAGTGACATCGAGTTGGCCATGCCCACCCAGTCATATGACCACCAGCCACACCTATTCAGCTGGTCATTAGGGCAGAGAACCAGTTGTTAAATTATTTGAATCCCACCGCTGAAAAAAAACCACAATCTAATTTAGCAACAGATATTCTCCCATGCAGAATTGTCTTTCTTAAAATTAAAGATCTGGTATCAATACATAGTAAGAAATCTACTGATTTTTGCCCCTGAATTTTACTAGTTCTAAAAATATTAAATTATTATTATTTTCCTGAATGAAAACACACAGCCAACCTTTAAACCAATTCCTGAAATGCGGAAGGATCTCACGATATGGGTATATCAGGAAGTCCCTCAGGTAAGGTGACCAGACGTCCCGCTTTTGGCGGGACAGTCCCGCTTTTGAGCAATTTGTCCCGCGTCCCGCGGCGTTTTAAAAAAGTCCCGATTTTTCATTCTGCTCCTGACTCCCGGCTGCCTCCTGAATCCCCGCTGATGGCTAGAGGGAAAAAAAAGTCTTTAAACTCTTGCCGCGGGGCTTCAAAGGGCCGACCTACAGCTGATCAGTGTTAAAAAAAAATGAATAGACCCATGTCTGCAAAAATAGAAAAAACAGCCCCTGTTAACAGCTTCCGCTAGGTTAATTAGCTGCAAAAAGCTGCAAAAAGTTCCTGGAGCAGATTCCCCCCCCCAGCTATACTGAAAACAAAGGCGAAAGCGAAACTAAACCTGCAAGGTGACAAAATGAGGCAGAGAGAGATTTCTTTCTTTTTCTTTTTCTTTTTCCTCACCAAAAAAGGTAGGTACAAAACTGCAAACAATGGGAAATTTTGGGCAAAAGAGGAGAGTTTAAGATTTTAAAACACAAAAGAAAAAAAGCTCTATTTAACTAGGGAATTGTAATAATTGAGATACTATTAATAATTGTATATTGTGTTGAAAGCAGAAATGGTTAAGTTGTGGTTTGGAGGAATATATGGGGGAAATTATTTGGTTTATTATTATTGGTAAATATAATTAATTGATTTGTAAAAAATTGGATTGCATGGAAATAATTGGAATATTCATGTTCATATTGATTAATATACAAAAAAGATAGTTATATAACTAATTGATTTATATTAAAATGTTGAATTTGTATTAAACAACTGTATTACATAATTACATAATTAACCAATGTGAGGATGGATATAAAAATAGATGACAATGGGAAGGGGTATAATATAGAATAGAAAGGAAAAATTGAATTTGATTAAGATTAGAGATGAGGATGAAGGGTAATATTGTTTTTTTAAAAAAATAGATGAGGAATAAATATGGCAAAAAGGAAATATAGAAATTGTAAATTTAATTGAAATGACTAAACGCTGTTTAAATTTGTGAACCAGCCAAATATTCTGTTCAAAGAAAATACATTGTATGTTTGTATGTGTGTTTCTAATTATTGCTATTTATTCATATTTGTTCTCTTTTATTCTTTAAAGTTTAACAATTCATTCTTAATCTTAATATCTTTATATTTGCTTGGGGTTGGCTTTCTTCCCTTTCATCTTTTTTATTGTACAGCAATCTTTCTCCTCAAACCTACCACCACTCTCTTTTCTTTCCTTCTTACTTTCTCTTCCCCCCACCCTCTTTTTCTCCTCCCTACTTCCTCTTCCTTTCTCCTTCTCCTCCTCTCTTCCTCCCTCTCTTACCCTCACTCCTACTCTAATTTCCATTCCTTCATCCCTCTCTATTGCTGTATCCTTTTATGCATATGGACTACTCAGAGGGCTGAAAAAGTTATTTTTGACTGGTCCTCACACTTTTGACCAGTCCTTGAACTTATGACTGTCCTCACATTTTACATTTTTGCCCTATCTTGTCACCATGTTGAAGAGAAGCAGTTGTGAAATGAGTGACATGGTTGTTAAGAATGCTGCATGGGCATAAATGTGAGGATGGTCATAAGTGTGAGGACCAGTCAAAAGTGCGAGGACCTGTCAGAAATGACTTTTTTCAGCCCTCTGGTTAATCCTTTTGTGCATATGGACTACTCAGAGGGCTGAAAAAGTTATTTTAACTGGTCCTCACACTTTTGACCAGTCCTCGAACTTACGACTGTCCTCACATTTTACATTTTTGCCCTACCTTGTCACCATGGTGAAGAGAAGCAGTTGTGAAATGAGTGACATGGTTGTTAAGAATACTGCACGGGCATAAATGTGAGGATGGTCATAAGTGTGAGGACCAGTCAAAAGTGTGAGGACCTGTCAGAAATGACTTTTCAGCCCTCTGAGTAGTCCCTATACACATAGCCATGGCCACCCGGTCACATGACCAGCTAGCCACGCCCACCCAGTCACATGGCCTCCAAGCCACACCCACACAATAAGTCACGCCCACAATGGTGTCCTTCTTACCAATGTTAAAATCTGTTCACCTTACCCTATACACATAGCCATGGCCACCCGGTCACATGACCAGCTAGCCACGCCCACCCAGTCACATGACCAGATAGCCACGCCCACCCAGTCACATGACCAGATAGCCACGCCCACAAAATAAGCCACGCCCACAATGTCCCTCTTTACCAATGTTAAAATCTGGTCACCTTACCCTCAGGACATGTGGCATTGGAGCAATACATAATCATTTTCACCTGCCTTCAGTTTTCCCACAGAGTTCCTTACTGGTAAAGAATGCTCAGCTTTCCCTGTGAAGGTTCTCAGAAATTTGATCTAGTCTAACCCATGAAGAGGGTGAAAAATTACCTTCCTTTTGAGAGTGAAGAATTATCTTCAGGATTCTCCCTGGATGTTATTTAGCAGCCTTAACCAGTGCAGAATAATGGGTATCTGGTAGTTTTCTTCATATTATGTCCCCCCACCCTCCAACAAAAAATCTGCAGCCCATTTACTTTTTAATTCCCAATTGGATTTATTTTCAAATCCACTAAAGCTTGAGGTTCACATATCTGAAGATATACAATAATTCTCATGCCAGCTTGTCCATATCTAGAGTATTGCTTAAGCTCTTTGCATGTATACATGTGGAATACATATGTCATAAAGGATTGAAGTCTTCAAATGATTTTAAAAGATGCATGTTTCACAATAAAGTAGAACAATAAGAAATATATCTATCAAGATAATGTAGTTCTTTTGTACTGAGCTATAACTGTACACATTCCACAAGAACAGGACACTGTTATGCATGTCTGCTTAAAAACAAGCCTAAATGAATTCCATGGAACTTATCTGAGTTAAGTGATCATAAGGACTGCAGCCTTAATCAAGGTTCTTTCCAAAACCACAGATATGTAAATACAGTACCTGCTTTCAACAAAATAAGTATTTCAGGCTTGTCTTAAATTCTTTTTCTTTTCTTTTTTCAACAGCTGCAATGTTTTAAACCAGAGACTGCAAACTTTCAGTAATGGGTGGAGTAAGCCTGCATATTAAAATCTCTCTCCCCCCCCCCACCCATGTTTAAATATAAGATTATGGTAGAAATCAACATTCTCAAGAAATAAAGTCATGCCTATGTCATATTTACAGAATGAATATTCCATTTGAAAGTATCACAAGATGAAAAATTATAATTATGTTAGCATCATAGCTGCCTCCTCCTCCTCCTCCTCCTCCTCTGAAGGAAAATGCTATTATATGAAATGCTATTACATTGATTCAAGCGACTCAATAAATGGAATTTTTTGTATTTTCTAGTGAACATCTTGTAAATTTAGAAATATTGATACTTGGCAAGGTATAATTATATTTAATCACAAGGAAAAGTGAAAATGGGGAATAAAACACTATTCATATATAATTGTGTATGAATTCAGAGTTGCAGGCATTCAAAATGTGTAGTAAGAAAACTTTGTACAGTTAAGAGAATAACCCTATTTCAGAAACTTCTAAATGCAATTACCTAAATCTTGCAAAGTGTGTATGTTATGTGCCTTTCACAGCCTGGCACCCTTCCAATAATTTGGGCTGTAATTCCCAGAATTCAGGGCCAGTAGTTGAACTATCTGGTAATTATGGGAATTGTATTCCATTATGTCTGAAAGCACCAGGAAAGCTACCTTACAGGACTATTAGATTCTTTCTTTCTTTTCCTTCCTTCCTTCCTTCCTTCCTTCCTTCCTTCCTTCCTTCCTTCCTTCCTTCCTTTTTTTCTTTCATAACTTCATTAAATTTTCAAAGAAATAAAAATTAACAAAGTAATAATTGAAATAGAAGAAAGAAAAAAAGGAAAAAGGAAGCAAAGCCAAAAGTGTATACAAAGGGAGAGAAAAATATACAAGGAAATGACTTCTGACTTTCTTTTATAGAAGGAATCAATATAGTCTTACTCTAAGTTTACTACATAATTTTCCTTTTTCCTCTTTATTTAGCATTTTTTTCTCATTAAGCCTATGTCATAATTTTATTTGTTTTCCCAGTTTCATGCAAAAAGTCCAAAAGGAGTTTCCAAAAAGCATTCAAATTAATCTATGCATGTTCTCTGATCAAACCTGTCAATTTTGCCATCTCAGCAAGTTCCATCAATTTCACCATCCATTCTTCCATTGTACGGTAGGTATTAACAATTCTTTCTATTGTTGTGCATTAAAAACATGTGCATTGCTGTTGCCATGTATAGAAAGAAAGTTCCATAGGTTTTTTTCCCCCATCATGTTTATTCATCAGTCCCAAAAGGAATATCTCTGGTTTCAATTGAATATTAGTTTTTAAGATTTCCAAATTAAGGTATGTATTGGAATCCATTTCATTTTTTAGGTTTTTTTACATATTCATCAAGCATGATAAAAAAAATCCCCACTTGTTGTTCACATTTCCAGCATACCTTTGTGGTATTGTTATACATTTTAGGCAGTTTTTTCTAGTGATAAATACCAACAGTACATCATTTTATAGAAATTCTCTTTAAGATTATAACATGTGAATGTCATATGTGAAAATTCATATATTCTCTCATTATTCCATGTATATATCATACCCAAAGTTTTTAGCCCATTTTATCATACATTCTTTCATCAGAGTCACCCACTCCTACATCCAGACTGAACAAGCTGAAAAATGCAATTTCAAATCAGGTAGACTTAAGCCTTCTTTTTCTTTAAACATGTTGTTACACCTTATGTTTAATCTGCCATATTTTACCTTGCCACCCCAATTTAGATATGTCATCCTTCCGCTGTTCAAATGGTGCATCGGTTGTCAAAGCAGTTATTGTTTGAAACAAAAATAACACACAAGGCAAAACACTAATTTTAATCACAGAAATTCTCACCAGCAATGCCAATTTAGTTCCCTCCCACCCCCATTGTGACAACATCCCGTTTTTTCAAAGGTTCTGATATTACTTGGACTCTTTATAGCAATTTCTGTATCTTTGCTTCATTTGAATCTAATGGGTTGGTAAGGTTTTTCATTCATACATGAAAACTATAATTACGATATGAGTTGTTTTGAATGCTTTAGACAGGCTCAGAAGAAATGTGAAACTAGCTTGAGAAATTAGACTTCCCTTTCTAAAACCATCTTCTGCCACAACTGTTATACTGAATTGATACTTCAAAGATTACTCAGCATGAAACCAGGCCAAAGTAAAGAACTGTCTTTTTGCAAAGTCAGATTGTTGATCTGTCCAGCTCGATACTATCTGCACTAAGAGGCGGCAGCAGCAGATTTATCAAGGTATCAGGCAGTGGTGAAATCCAACTTTTTTTACTACCAGTTCTGTGTGCGTCGCTTGGTGGGCATGGCAGGGGAAGGATACCGCAAAATCCCCATTCCTTCCCCACTCCTGGGGGAAGGATATTGCAAAATCTCCATTCCCACCCCACTCTGGGGCCAGCCAGAAGTGGTATTTGCCGGTTTTCCGAATTACTCAAAATTTCTGCTACTGGTTCTCCGGAACCTGTCAGAACCTGCTGGATTTAACCCCTGGTATCAGGTATATAACCTACAAACTTACACCCCCCTTAAATGTTTCTTATCCTGGCTTTCTAAGAATTTGAATGTTTCTTGCATAGTAAACTGCTTAAAGAGGGCTGTAAAGCACTATGAAGCGGTATATAAGTCTAAGTGCTACTGCTATCTTTGCAGAAATTTGGTAACATTTCTGTTGTACCAGATAAGCTATTTGCTTACACTGTGGCATTGAAATACCAAGAAATGGAAACATGTAAGCTTCAGCAAGTGTGGGATGCTTGTTATAATCTGGGAGATTCACGTCCGTGTTGATTTCTGCTTGTTCAACTCTTAGGTCTTGCCTCTTTCAAGACAATCTCTCTGTGGAACTGAGTTTTCAAAGCAAATACGTTGTGTGTGTCACTATTGGCCACACAGGTATGCCAATAGTGACACACAGAGAAACAACTTAAATATTGTAATCTTCACTGCTGACAGCCCTGCTGTAGAAATGACCTACAATCATCTGATCAAATTTCAGAATTACTTACAAGGTATAATCAAATATATTCTCATCTCTTATTTGAACAAATCATAGAGAAATTGAATACATTTTTTATGAATACGAGCAATGTGTTCTCTTCTCTGATAATTTTGACATTAAAATTCCATTTTAATAATCCCATCCTTCAGGCTTTGCAGACTCTTAAGGTATTAAAGCAAAAATTATCCTAAGCACTTAGATTATAATGTATTTAAAGATTAGACATTTCATGTTGAATATTAACCGCTCTACTTCCCAGAGGAAAAAGCCTATCTGGTTTATGTCTCTGTGCGCATGTGTGTGTGTGTATGTATAAATTAGCTATCCAAGATTCACACTACCTTCTGTTCCAAGTAGAAAGCAGAATTCTGATTTAAAAAACAAACAAACCACCATTTACTTTAAAAATTTTAAACCACTGCTGTTGATGTACTGTTTTACTTCTTCAGAACACCTTTGGATCTGATACATAAAATGACTTCAGTTGCATGAGTATTCAGGGAAGAGAAAAGGGATAGAATTTGCTGTTAGTACCACTGCCATAGTTGTAAGCAAGCATGAAAGCCAAAGTTTTGGTAGTACAGTGGTTTAATGCACCCTGTAATTAACACAGCTGCCTGCCTGCAATTTCTGCAGGTTCGAATCTTACCAGGCTCAAGGTTGACTCAGCCTTCCATCCTTTCTAAGGTAGGTTAAATGAGGACCCAGTTTGTGGGGGCAATAAGCTGACTTTGTATAAATATACAAAAGTATGAAGGCTATTGCTTAACGCATTGTAAGCCGCCCTGAGTCTCCGGAGAAGGGCGGCATATAAATCAAATTAAAAAAAAAAGTTTTCAATGGAAAAGTTTTTATTCCGTTTTAGGTTTCATTCTCATGTTAGAATCTCCGAGATTTAATGTAAGTAGAATCATTATCTCCCTTGCTAGTTTAAATTCCTTTGTGGTTCCATAGTTTAGCCCAGCGAATGCTTTTGGCACCAAATGCCAAAACGGGAGTGCACACACATATGCGGGGGGGACACCGGAAACCGGAAGAGCAGCTCCCCGGCGTGCATGCACAGGAGTGCCAGAAACCGGAAGAGCAGTTCCCCGGTGCACATGTGCGTATCGGGAAGCTGAGCTTCTGGTTTCCGGTGTGCACATGCATGCTGATCCCCTGGTCTTCCGGTTTCTGGTGTGCATGCATGCGAGAAGACCAGCTGGCCAGTGGGCATCAGAACCCGGAAGAGCAATGGGCAACAACTGGCATGCCTGGAGAGATGGCTCTGTGTGCAACTTCCGGTACGTGTGCCATAGGTTTGTCATCATGGGCTTAGCCTATATGCATGAGCACACACACACACACAGGCACACAGGCACACACAGAGATATTTCTAACAGCCTCTGATCCTCCAAGAGGACTTTTTGTTACTTTCAGGTTTCTGGAGACTCAGAATGAATAAAGGGATCCATTTTCCATTTTCCACAATCACCATGGAATGTAAGCAAAGCAAAATTTTACTTCTTAGACAGAACAAACCCTACCAAAACCCTAGCAGAAGGAAATCCAGAGTACTATCTATCTTCAACAAAAGGGATGAAGGGAGGTTCAATTGGCCTGGGGACAATAGGAGATAAAAAGAAGGCAATTGTGATAGATGGAAAGGTTTTAGAAGAAACAAGTTGCTAGATTCCAAATGCCCAAAGCCAAATGATCAAACATGAAATGTGGTTTTTAAATTTTTAATCTGGCCACACCCATTCCCTAAAAGACAAAGTAGTGCTGCTGTCCAGATGTCCCCACCCATGATGAATTTATATAATATTTGTAGTGCCAAGAACAATGCTGTAATGTTTCTAAAGTGTTAGACACTATGGTAAATCAACTAGATCTGTTTATAGGAAGTTTCTGTTTCTGTTAATAGTGTGGTTTTTTTGTATTCAGCTTTATTAAGATGCTCGGCTGTTGTATGCATTAGTTCTTCATAGCTCTTTTAAAACATTGAATTCGCTCATATGGCAAGACACATGGCTCCATATGCAATCCTTCATAATACTTGTCAAGGAGCCAATCTAACTTAAAACGGGCCTTTGAAAACTTCCTGAAATAGGTTAGGTGAGGCATCACCACTATGCCACAACTCTAAAATGCAGAATGGTCTTCTAGGTTTCTACAGTTCCACAGGAAATCTGCTTTGTACATAGCAAAATGACCTTGGAAAAACATTGGTGGAGATTTTTGGAAGACAGAGCTACCTTGATGGTCTGGGGGAGACCCCTACAACTGGTTTTAACCCCTACAACTGGTTTGAATGGTCCTACAGTCTTCCATGGAAATAATGACATCTTGGGGAGAGCTACTCTGCCATCTCTTGCCTTAAAATTCTAGCGATATCATAAAAATGCAGTATACATAACATGTATTGATCTGTTGTGGAACATTAGTGTACTCAGATCAATTTGCATTTTAAACATGAATCTAAAACAGTAAATGGTGGGAATCTATTTTAAAGCAAACAGTTTAAGTTTACTTTCAAAGAAGGGTTATGATGCATTTGCTTCAGAAGATAGAAGGAAGACAAACTTCAAAATTGCATTGGTTTCATTAGAATGGTTCCAAGAACTTAAAGGAATGAGATAAGCATCAATTAACACTTTCATAAGTATTATTCTTCTACACATCCATGAGGATAACAGTATTATTTCCTGGTGAAGTTTTATTTCCAGAGGAGCAACTCCTGTCCCGGGCCTTCCAGAGATCATTGACCAATGCGATCAATGCCGTTTCCGTGCTGTAACCCATTCTGAAGCCCGACTGGCACGGATCTAGATAGACAGCTTCATCCAAGAACCGAGGAAGCTGTCTCGCCACCACACTCTCAACAATCTTCGCCACGAAGCGGAGGTTGGAGACAGGACGATAATTAGCTAATACAGCCGGGTCCAGGAAAGGCTTCTTGGGGAGGGACCTCACCACCGCCTCTTTCACGGCGGATAGGAAGACGCCCTCACTCAATGAAGCATTGATAATCTCCTGAAACCAGCCTCATGTAACCTCCCGGGAGGCCAGCACCAACCAGGAGGGACACGGGTCCAATAAACATGTGGTAGCGTTAAGCCTCCCCAGAATCCTGTCCATGTCCTCAGGAGTCACAGGGTCAAACTCCTCCCAGATAACATTCTCAAGACTCACCTCCATCATCCCATCCGAGGCTACCCAGTTGGAGTCCAGGCCGCCCCGAATCTGAGTGATTTTATCATGCAGATATTGCACAAAATCATCAGCTCTACCCTGCAAGGGATCCTCCCTCACTCCTACCTGCAGTAGGGAGCGGGTCACCCTAAACAGGGTGGCTGGGCGGTTCTCTGCAGATGCAATAAGAGTGGAAAAATAATTAAATTTCACCACTCTTATTGCCACTAGGTAGGTCTTGATATAAGACCTCACCGGTGTTCGGTCAGGTTTGGTGCGGATGGCCCTCAAATCGCTCTCTAGGCGTCTTTTCCGGTGCTTCATCTCTCTCAGCTCCCCGGAGAACCAAGGAGCCAGTTGAGAATGGCACCGAGTCAGAGGCCGCAAAGGCACGACGAGATCCAAGGCTCCGGCGGCCATCCTATCCGAGACGGCCACCAGTTCCTCAGCCGAGCCATGAGTCAGAGCCTCTGGGAATGGCCCAAGCTCCGTCAGGAACCTCTCAGGGTCCATCAGGCGCCTGGGATGGAGCCACCTGGTCGGTTCTGTCTCCCTGTAGTGAGGGGAAGCGGTCCAAAAGTCTAGCTAAAGGAGCGAATGATCTGTCCATGACAAGGACTTAATTTCTTTTTTTTTAAATTTGATTTATATGCTGCCCTTCTCCAGAGACTCAGGGCGGCTTACAATGTGTTAAGCAATAGCCTTCATACTTTTGTATATTTTATACAAAGTCAGCTTATTGCCCCCACAAACTGGGTCCTCAATTTACCTACCTTAGAAAGGATGGAAGGCTGAGTCAACCTTGAGCCTGGCAAGATTCGAACTTACTTTAACTGCAGACAGCTGGTGTTAAATTACAGTGCCTTGTCTGCAGAGCTATCCAGGCTCTGGATAATGACTATGTCCCCTATTGTGAGATCATTCAACCACTGACCAGAGACAAAAATCAAGTCCAGTGTGTGTCCCCCAATGTGGGTGGGGTCATGAACTAACTGGGTCAGGTCCATAGCCATCATGGAGGCCATGAACTCCCGGGCTGCTTGTGACATTTCACCGACGGATGGCAGGTTGAAATTCCCCATAACCATAAGCCTGGGGGTGTCCACCGCCACCCCGGCTATTATGTCGAGCAGCTCAGGCAGGGCTGCTGCTACATGGCAGGGAGCCAAGTATGCAGTCAGCAAACCCATCTGCACCTCACGACCCCACTTCACAAAAAGGGACTCACAACCGGCTATCTGAGGAACAGTGGCCTCCCTCGGACTAAGACTTTCTTTAATAATCACCACTACCCCTCCGCCCCTCCCCTGGGCCCTCAGCTGATGTAATGCGTGGAACCCTGGTGGGCACATCTCCACGAGGGGAACCCCCCCTTCATGGCCCAACCAGGTCTCCGTGATCCCTGCCAGGTCCACACCCCCCTCCTGCACTTCAAGGCATTCAGAAAAAGTTCTAAAGGAACCCTCCTTCGATATTTATGGGAGTAAAATTTGGGGGGACCTGGAAGCAGATCTTTTCAACAACTATCCCATCCTTATGGAACATGTTATTCATTGACATCTGTTGGACTCCCATATTACTATATTTTCATACAGCTATCTCTTTAAAAGAGCACTTGGAGATTGAGAGCTCTGACATGGATAGTTTTATGTGTGCTTTTGCTATTTCATATGTTATATTATCATATCTATCTTATGATGACAGTTGTTATTTCATGAGTTTTATTTAGATGTTATGTGCCAGGATACAAATGTTGGTAAATAAATAAACCAATATGAATCTCATAACAGGAAGTAAAGGATCATGTGAAAAATGCCTATAGGTATATGCTCATACCTATAGATCTTATGGTTCATGTTTAAAACCAAGGTTTTTAGGCATCAAATATATCTGCTTACATGCAATCCATGCATGTAATGAAATGTATTTTCTATAGGCCTACTTAATATATACTCATTTTGATTTCTTATATTTTTATGCTACTATATATATATATATAAAACTTACATAAACATATATATATACATGTTAAACAGATAATGAATGAGATTTCACAGAACCTAGGGCTGTAGAACAACTAAGTTTACGTAGGTAAAACCTGGCTAGAAAGAATATGCACATAAAAGCCTATGAAAAAGGAAAAAAGATACATTTTACCTTTACAGGGAGGATATCTGAGAAGTGGGTGTGGCTCACTGAAGACGCCTTAAGAGGCAGAAATAGCTATCTGAGTCTCCCAGAGAGCAACACAGAGTTGCAGTTTGTCAGCAGAAAAAAGGCCCAGAAACTTGTGAATGAGATTTCACAGAACCTAGGGCTGTAGAACAACTAAGTTTACGTAGGTAAAACCTGGCTAGAAAGAATATGCACATAAAAGCCTACGAAAAAGGAAAAAAGATACATATATATATATATATATATATATATATATATATATATATATATATATATTTGTTTATGTAAGTTTTCACGGGTATATATATAAGAAAAATCAACAAGAGGAACAAAACAATGGGAAAGCCATCTTGCCCTATATAAAAGGAACAACGGATAAAATTAGCAAGATACTACATAGACACAACATCAAAACCATATTTTGCACAGATAGAAAGATATCGTCTATTCTGAGAAACCCTAAAGACAAAATAGAATTAGAAGATCAAGGCATATACGAAATCCCGTGTGCTTCCTGCCCCTCAACATATATTGGACAGACCAACAGAAGAATGAGTGTGCGCATCGAGGAACATAAAAATTCAGTACAAAAGAAAAAACACACATCATCATTAGTACAACACATAAATGCCACAGGACATAATATTAATTTTAATAACACAAAAACAGTTGCAAAAATAGAATATCTCAATGGCAGAATAATCAGAAAGGCCATTGAAATACAGAAAAGACCATATTGTATGAATAAACATGATGACACCTCCCGTCTGCCTACTATTTGGAAACCTGCTCTCATAGACAGACAAATCTTAACACAAAATCTAAACCATAGATCAAAGATTCATCATAATGCCTGTGTTGCCACCATTTCCATCATAACTTATCCATTAACCCACAACCAAGCATCAGCACTTCCATCCAATCAAAATACAGTTATGTCATCAGCCAATCAGAATACAACAACACTGTTGACCAATCAGAATACACCTTTGCCTCTTTTCATAGAAAAATGTCAGTTACGTTCACACAGTTTGCCGATAAGGACCAAACCGAGAACTTCAGCCAGAAGATGATGAATGTGATTTCGTCGAAACGTCACTACTACCCTTTTAGGAATATGTTTACAATTACACGGGAAGAAACCCGAGATATTAACTGTACACACACACACACACACACACACACACACACACACACACACACACACATATATATATATATATATATATATATATATATATATATATATATATATATATATATATATATTAATGTAGGTCTTTGGTTATTTGGGTTTTCTCCCACGTAAAATTGGAGGTGTCTTGGCAACGTTTTGACAAAGTCTCATATTGTCATCTTCAGGCTGGTGTTTTCGGCTTCGTGCTTCTAGGAGCAATGTGTGTGATTGCAGCTGTTTCTTCCTTTTAACTGCCAGTGAGGGTGTGAACTGATTGGGTGGGAACTTGGCTGTGTTCTGATTGGGTGGAGGTGTGTTCTGATTGGTTGGGGGTTTGGCTGTGCTCTGATTGGATGGGGGGTTGGCTGTGCTCTGATTGGATGGGTGTGTGTTCTATTTAGGTGGGGGCTTGGTTGTGCTCGGGTTAGTCTGAGTAGCAGGGTACCAGCTCAAATCCGCCTGCTACTCAGACTAACCCGAGCACAACCAATAGAATAGAATAGAATAGAATAGAATAGAATAGAATAGAATAGAATAGAATAGAATAGAATAGAATAGAATAGAATAGAATTCTTTATTGGCCAAGTGTCATTGGACACACAAGGAATTTGTCTTTGGTGTATATGTTCTCAGTGTACATAAGGAGAATAAAATTCATCAACAATAAAAAGATACAACACTTAGTGGTAGTCAAGGTTATTAATAAGCTATCAAATCGTACTAAGAAACAAATAAAAAGCAATATAAATTGAAAGATACAAGAAACATGGTTATAGTAATAAGTGGAAAGAGATAGATACTAGTAAGAGAAGAATAATAGTAATACAGTCTTAGTAAATTATTTGACAGTGTTGTGGGAATTAATCGTTAAGTAGAGTGATGGCATTCGGGGAAAAACTGTCCTTGTGTCTAGCTGTTCTGGTGTGCAGTGCTCTATAGTGTTTTGAGGGTAGAAACAATTTATGTCCAGGATGTAAGGGGTTTGAATTAATTAATTAAGGCCTCTGAATTCAGTGGAGCTCTACTCTTTATTTTACAGTCCAAAACTTTTCTCTCTTAGCAGAAAAAGGGTGTGGGATTATTTGACCACAAGAGTACTGTTTTACTCATGAGGATGTGAATTTTGCAGCTAAGTCTGCAGTCTGCCAGTCAAGGTACTTTCATAAAGCAATCTTAATTAAATTATTGCATTGAACCTCATCTATTTTTCAAATATTCAGCTGCCACTCCTCTTAAAGGCATTGGCCTTAACCTGATACACATGAAAATATGAAAAACGATATATGAAAGAGTAACTATATTTGGCAAATTGATCTTGAATGCTGTGGTCTTCAAATTCATTCATAGGACATACCCACAAGCTGAAATGGAACTCAAAGGTAAGTCTAAATTTAAATTTTAAATATGTGATTTTTTAAAAAATTGAGTCACATTTAATTTCAGCATTTCATTACATGCACAGATTGTATGTAAGCAAATATCCTTGATACCTGAAAACCTTGGTTTCGAACATGAACCATAAGATCTATGCAAATGGAAGGCATCTCACCAAAAGCATAGAAGAACTTGGTAAGTCTTTAGCTAGAACAGGGGTCAGCAACCCACAGCTCTGGAGCCGCATGTGGCTCTTTCATCCCTCTGCTGCAGCTCCCTGTCGCTCAAACTGCCAATGTGCAACACTCACTGGTATGCCATTTATTGAGCTTTTTGACCCCGGTAGGCCAACCATGGATAAATCCAAGAAAAGAAAAGTTTCAGAAGAAAACAGAAAGTTTAATTCAACTACATATGCTAGTTTTGTGGCCGCTCAGGAAAGAGTCAGACATGGGAAGGGTTTTGTGGCTCCCGGTATTTTCTTTTCTGTGGGAACGGGTCCAAACGGCTCTTTAAGTATTTAAGATTGCTGACCCCTGAGCTAGAATACAGGGTTCATCAAAGACTGGTGCCAGAATGCTCTTTCATGGTTGGTGAGTATAAATCCTGCAGATCCTATCCTAAACCCTCCTTTCCACACCCATGTTAAATTCAGACCACACGTAATTTATGAAGTCAATTCAGAATGAACAGATGACTCACAAAATTTGAAATGAAAGAGAATTCGGTGATATAGGAATGCAGAATTAACAAATAATGGGAGACAAAGCAATGACAACTTTCACCTTGACAAATCATTGTCATGTGGGGAGGTGGTACATAATTAGAAAAGCAATCGCAAAAAGCAGGCCAAGCAATTTCTAGGTACTTAGCATAATGATGGGATAGGAAGAGAAGTTAAGAAATAATGAACAGAAGGGAGATAGTACAGAAGTAGCAAAGTAGTTCCATGGTGGAAAGCAAATGATTAATGGAATTATGGAAAAGGCCATCTCAAGGTAATAACCTTATCTTCAAGTAACACTTTTCTGGATTATACTATTATACATGTAACTGACAACTATCAATTCGGGAAATCCACTAAGCAAAGCCAGGTACTTTTGTCCTCTGGGATAACCTTATCCCTATTCAGGAGGTGCTTGGTAACTTCTGGGACACCGGGGTACATCTTAAAACAGTCACAAGACTATTAAAAGGAAAAAAAAACAACCCTCCTGACCTCCTGCCTCAAATGCGAGGAAACAACCTTGCCTCATGTTGAATGACCATCATTTTTCCACCAACCATAGTTCTCATCTGCCTACCCAACCCCACCTCTTGTAAGTAAGACTATTCCCCGTGCTAATCCATAGATAAAATTAGCTATACTGTGGCTTGGCATGTTCTATGAATCCAACCACAATGTTCCCCAATTTTGGAGTTGAGATTTCTGAGACATGGGTAAAAGATTATATCTCATTTTAAGGATCCTGGAAACTAATCGAAGAGGGAGCCAACCTAGAACTAAGGAGAAATTTCCTGACAGAACAATTAATCAGTGGAACAACTCGCCTTCAGAAGTTGTGTGTGTTCCAACTGAGCACAACAACAACTGAGGGTTGTTAATAAGAGATTAATAAGAGACAACTAGTTGTGTCTGAAATGGTATAAGGTTTACTGCTTGACCAAGGGGTTGGACTAGAAGTCTTCTATTATTCTGTTATCCTGGTACTGTACATGCATCTGGGATGTGCTACCATCTTCTTATTATAAAAGGTTCATGGAATTATCTGATTGCTAGCGTCTGAAAAAAATGTAAAGAAAAGGCATGACCTGTGACTCTGAGTTGGTATTAAATTTTGAGAATGATGCCATTACCAATTAATGCTTTCAAGAATTTGGATTATTTCCTTTTGCATATTTTCAGGAATATGCAAATGTATGCAAAGCACCATGTGCCTTTTCCCCAATCCTAAACTAAATGCAGTTAATAAATGCTCCCAAATCCTTGCAAAGCCAAGTAACATAGTTTGGCAAACTCCAGACTTCAGCTAAAAAAAAAAACAAAAACATCACAATTATGTACATGCCTCGGTCGCTCCCTTGTGACATGTTCATTGTATGCGCTCCTCCTGTGACATCCTTATGCTTGGCAGTCAAATACTCTCACAAAAAGAGCGTCAACTTTTTGGTGGGGGAAAAAAAAACTTTGGGTGATTATAATATTTCTACATTTATATTCCATCACATCAGTATTAAAGGCTTTCTGTTACCGGGCTTCTGGGGATAAAAAGCTAAAATGCTTTTGCTCACAGGTGCATTAAATCCTATTAAACAGACTTCCTTATAGCACATACCTCATTACTGCATACAAAGGCTTGGATTATAAAATGAAGGTGAAGGGTACAAAGCAAGATTTGATATTACTCGGTGTGCATACGCTGAAGTCATTAGGTTTTCACAGTGCACTCAGATGATAGTGGGTTTCACATTCTTAGGGAGTCACTTTTAGTAGTCAATACTTCTGGGTCAAGTATTCTGACACGAGGGGTGATGTGTCTCAATACAGGGGATGAGAAAACTTCTTTAAGCAGCTTTTCACAATGACAAGAGCACTTCCCTCCACAGCTTTATTATGAAATATAAGCATCAGGTCACAGAACAGTCCACAGTATAGAGATCAAATAAAACTAAACTAAACTTGAAAAAAAAAAGATTTAAGGGTAAATTAGGTGATTTAAACATTTTCCGTTAAGCTTATACAAAATCCCCTAGATATAAAATCCTGCATAATGCTCTTCTGGATTTATAGTTGGCATATAAAGTTTAACCCTTTCAGAGCTGGAGACCCTTTGGAAGGAAAATGCCCCGTTAGTCGTTCACATAAACAGCTACCTCCAGCCTTCAATTCAATTGGCGAGGAATTATCCCCAAACACCCACACACACACACACAACATTGAGAGAGGGGGCTTAAAAATTTGCCTGCGTGGAGCAAAAGAAATTGGATCGCATCAGAGTGAGGAGTTAAAAATAGAAGAAAAAGCTCCTGAATTGAGTTGTCATTCACCCTGATATATCATCATCATCATCATCATCATCATCATCATCATCATCATCATCATTTTAAAAAATCTGATGTTCCCCCCATCGTTTGTATTATTCAAGGAGCTTCTTGTGTTCTTGGGTGTCAGATGGGAAACTGATGAGTGTGTTTCTGGTGAAGACAGTAAGCGGATGTTAACTTCCCACTGAGAGAATTTCTCCAGGTCGAATAGAAAACGTTCTACTAATCATCCACCCCATGAAAGTGCCAGCTGCGGTCCATGCTAGGATTATCATTCTCACAGACCTCTTACTGAGCTTTTAGCTAAATGAAAAATCTGCCATAGCCTAGGGAGAAGGCATCGAGCAGATAAGAAAGAACACTGTTTACTGAGAAGCTGTGCTGGTGCAAATAGAACAGGTTTTTCTTGTGATGTAAAAATCATAAGGAAAGCATTAGGTTGGGGGAGTTTTCTCCTCCCCTTAAAAAAAAAAGATCAATGTATTTACACGTTTCATTTGCAGCAGTTTTATGGGCTCATTAATTTGACATTTCTCTTCCACCTTTTTTTTTCCTAAGGGTGTCTTGTGATTTGTTATTCCAAAATGTGGAGACATTTGCTTATGTACTGTAAATTGCCATTTTGTGAAATTCCACACCCCCCCCCAAAGTTTTGAAGTAAAGAGTTGAGAGGGAATTTTTTCTGCTCCCTTTTTAAAATGTACCTTTATATTCTCAATCACCCCAAAGATAACAGAGTTAAAACTGATTTCAGAACAGTCATCTGTCACTGTTAAATAAAATAAGATGGCCAGGTATATTTTATATGTTTTTTTTTATAATTTAGATCATCACACATCTAACTGCCTTGTTTGTATTTAACGCCACAATTCCAGATTGTAAAAAACAAAATGTTAGCTTGATTAGATAGACCCTTTCAATCAATTATTTTATCAGCTTAATTTTGTGGCGTTTTAATAACCAGGTAGCACAAGAAGACAAAATGCAGTGGCAGAGGGTCAAAATTAGTTTTAGATTAATAATTAGCTCATGAAGTTACTTAATAACTATTTTGGTGATATCCTTATTTCCTTTATAGTGCTGATCTAATTACTGCACTATCTAAAAGTAGACAAAGGAAATGTACAGTTATGATTTATGAAGAATCACATTGACCTTTTCTGACTTATATACCTTTGTTGGTGTCACTGGTGCAATCAAACTCTATAGGAAATGATGAAAGTTCTGCTGGCATTTTTATTTCCAATAAAAATGGAATTACCCAACCATTTATTAAGAATCTTTTGGAAAAAGACTTGCAGTGTTCTCATCCTTTAAATCTTTGAAGCTTCATTTTTTTTTATAGCATATGCCATAGGTTCCCTTCTATTTAGCAAGATTTGTGAACAGCAATCCAAAAACTTTACTTTGCCTTTGAAGCTTTGAAGAATAATAACAATAGCACTAAGACTTATATACCGCTTCATAGTGCTTTTATAACCCTCTCTAAGTGGTTTACAGAGTCAGCATATTGCCCACAACAATCAGGGTCCTCATTTTACCAACCTCAGAAGCCTGCAAAACTGCACTCTAATCACTGTGCCATTAGAAATGGTAATATAATAGTAATAATAATTATTATTATAATAATAATAACAACAACAACAACAACAACAACAACAACAACAACAACTCAATTTGGACATTAATATCTTACGAATTCACCGAATGTACTTGGCTGAAGTTAATTCCTCTGACTTAATGCATAATAAAGTCAAGGAATTAACTTCAGCCAAGTACATTCGGCGAATTCGTAAGATATTAATGTCCAAATTGAGTGGAGGAAACATCATAAAAACCATAAATACCTGGGCTATACCTGTGATTAGATACTCTGCAGGAATAATTGACTGGACCCAGATGGAGTTAGACAATTTGGACAGAAAAATAAGGAAGCTTATGACAATGAATCATGCCTTGTACCCTAAAAGTGATGTTGACCAATTATGTTTACCAAGAGCAGAAGGTGGTCGAGGACTCCTACAAGTAAAGCAGACTGTGGAAGAAGAAAAATGCAGCTTGAATGATTACATCCAGAAAAGTGAAGAACCAATGATTAAGGAAGTAAATAAAGGAGGCCTTTTAAAGACAACTAAAACAAAAGCAGAATATAAGAAAGAAGTAATTGAGCAGCGAGCTGAAAATTGGAAACACAAAGCTCTGCATGGCTAATACTTGAAAAGTATTGAAGGCAAAGCTGACCAGAAACTAACTTGGAACTGGTTAAGATCAGGAGTACTGAAAAAAGAAACAGAAAGCTTTATTTTGGCAGCTCAAGAACAAGCCCTAGCCACAAACTGCATGAAGGCAAAAATTCAACATGTTACCACCAACAGCAAATGCCGCCTCTGCAATGAGAAAGATGAGACAGTCGACCACCTGATCAGTGGGTGCAGCAAAATTTCACAAACTGACTACCTACAACACCATGACCGTGTTGCTAAGATCATTCACTGGAAATTGTGCCAGAAGTTTGGATTTGAGTACAGCAAAAACCACTGGGAACATCAGGTTGAGAAAGTTTTAGAGAATGAGAAACTCAAGATCTTGTGGGACTTTAGGATTCAGACTGACAGGCACTTGGTTCACAACACACCTGACATAACAATAGTTGAAAAGAAAAAAGTATGGTTCATTGACATTGCAATACCTGGTGATGCACGGATTGAAGATAAGCAGCAAGAAAAAATCACAAAGTACCGGGACTTGCAAATTGAAGTTGAGCGACTATGGAAAAAGAAATTGTGTGTTGTCCCGATTGTAATTGGAGCCCTTGGAGCAATACCCAAAGGGCTACCCCGCTATTTAGAAATTCTAAATTTGCCGGACTTGAACATTTTGACTCTACAAAAAACCACCTTACTCAGAACAGCTTACATCCTCCGACGATACCTTAACAGTTCTTAGGTCCTTGGTTAGGACTCGAGCTGCTGAGCTATTAACCAGCCTCAAAGGCTGTGAATCTCACTAAAGATTAAATAATAATAATAATAATAATAATAATAATAATAATAATAATAATGTATTAAATTTACTCTATATGTTGCCCAACTTTCAACAACAGGATATATTTGTGTGTTCTACAACCTTTTATTACTATATGTTGTAGTTTCATTGAGAAGAAAATCATTTTTGAATATGATAAAACAATATTTGAATTTGAACTATGTACTAACGATGAACATCTTATTGCTAAAATTATGGATGAATTATTTAGAGAGAGAGAGACAAGTGAGAGCACTAAAATCTAGAGCAGGGGTGTCAAACTCAAGGCCTGCGGGCTGGATCCAGGCCTGCGGGGACCTCCTTTCCTTCCGTCGCGAGCTGAAGACGTGGCTCTTCCATCAACTGAACTGATCCGTTTGGGTTCAGTTATAATTTTAAACTGTTTTAATTGGGGTGTTGATTTTAATTTTATTTTGTTGTGATTTGTATTGGAAATTGTCATTTTGTAAGCCGCCTTGAGTCCCTCGGGAGAAAGGCGGCATATAAATCGCAATAATAAATAAATAAATAAATAAATAAATAAATAAATAAATAAATAAATAAATAAATAAATAAATACTTAAATCTGGGCAACAGGCCAGCCTGGAAACAGCAAAGGACCAGCCTATGGTGCCTCTGGCAGCCAAAACGGGGTGTGTGGGGGGTGGGCACACAACCCACCCCCCACACCCCGTTTTGACTGACAGGTGCCGCAGGAGGCATCCGTCCCATCTTTTCCCCACCCCTGGGCAGCCCGCGGAGGAGAACTACAATGCTGATATGGCCCTCAAAGAAATCCAGTTTGATACCCCTAATCTAGAATTATATCAGCTATGATTTTAGTCAATCTCTCTCTCCCTCTCTCTCTCTCTCTCTCTCTCTCTCTCTCTCTCTCTCTCTCTCTCTCTCTCTCTCTCTCTCTCATCACTCCTCACCACAATTAAGTTTATTATTATGACTCATCATAATTTATCTACACAAAAAGGTGAACTTGGTTATTTTTCTTTCTTCTAGCATCTATTCTGCAGGTATCTTTCAGTCTAACAGGCAGCATGGTGACACCCATGTGTGAGTCTATACTGGAATGAAAATGCACATGGGAAATCATGACGTGGCAACCCAAACAGCCCATCCATTTTTCCTCCTTCTGTACTTTCTGTCTTGATCCTCATGCCATGTCATTTAAACAGATTTTAACCTGTGGGGTTTAATTAGTGACCCAGCCAATTTTCACGATTGCACAGTGTGCTATGATACAGAGCAGGGTGAATAATATCACCTCAGCTTTTAAAGTTATTTTAAAATGTTGCCTTTATTTTAAAGTAAGAAATACAGAGAGGATTCTTTTGGTGGTGTTGGTGGGGAGTACATTTTCAATGGCTAAACATAAGAACAAATACAAACAAGCAGAGAGAAATCCATCCAGTTTAACATTCAATCATTTCCCTGGCTCTTTTTATTGCAATGCATAAGGTCATACATTCAATTTTGCAGCCACTAAGAATGTTGGCCAAGCAGGTACAAAAATAGCCAGGGAAATGATTGAAGTCTGGGAAATGGCCCCCTTATCAGTCAAAAGGAATGCTGATTTATCACCTGCTTATCAAGTACTTAGAAGCTGAGGCCTTAGCAGCACAAGGAAACAATAGCCAGAGACTTAATAGTTGGCCATCAATGCCCCAATCACCAACTAAAACACACACACACACAACCAAACACACATAAATACTACACATAGAATAGCCCAAAGCACACATTCTAGTGAGAGAGTTCCCTGAGGATGGGCTCCAACACAAGTACAAAAGCTCAGAAGACAAAACCTCTGATCCGGTGACTGACCCAGATTGGATTTTGCAACATTATCCTATGACATGCATATTTGGCTTCATTTGGGAGTAAAAATCTACTTTGCTATTGAAATCATTCCAGGACCTATGCTACTGTATATAATGCAACATGAAACCCTGATTTATAAATTTGTCCAAATATCTTTATTGCTAACATTTTATATTTATATTTAAAAAGTATAGTTCTGTGTATTTTTATGTACTTATTAGGCAACATTCAGGTTTCTAATAAAAGCTGTTCCTCATATTAACTATGTGGTATTTTCCTTTAGCCCCACAGTCAGATTTTCTGATAAATGGCACAGATTTTCTCAGGGCGTAAGGCAACTTTCAGTCTATAACAAAAGTGGCCTTTTCCTTAACATACAGATGCATTACCTCCACCCAATTTGGCCACCAATTGACAAGTTTGCTAGAGTTCTTACTCCTTGCAGTAAGAATGTGAGCACTACATAATAAATATTTATTCATTCTGAACATTGCTTCTTTTTTGGGGGGGGGGAAGAACCACAAAGCAGTTCAGAAACCTTCATGTTTTACAGCTGTTGTAAGTAGGTTTCATTTAACATTCTGATGTTTGAGGTGAACCAAAAGCAATGGATTTCCGATTATTCCAGAATGCAGGATATGGAATAATGGTTCTACTGGAAATGTGGATCAAATGCTGATTCCATAATTCTAGGTCTAGGACATAAAGGGCAGGTCAAACAGAGAAAAGGAGCAATTGGAGTGGCATAAACTCTGATGAAAAACAGTGGAAAAGAAATAACAGCTGGCGCTAAAGGGGAAAAGAAGAGGTAAGTGGGCATCACAGGCTACACATAATTCCCTGATGAGTCCCATAGGGCCACAAGTCATATTTCTTGCACTCTTAGTAATCAGTTAAAGAATGCTGAGAACAAAACAGCTACCGTGTTTTCCCGAAAATAAGACCCTGTCTTATATTTGTTTGAACCCTGAAATAAGCGTTTGGCCTTATTGCCATGTGCTCAAAAGCCCGATTGGGATTATTATCAGGGGATGTCTTATTTTGGGGAAAACAGGGTAGTACAATACAATAGATCTCATGTATTTATATTTATTTTTATGCTGCTTTCCTTAAGTGTATATACCCCAAACGGCCAAACGGGGGGGAGGGGGAGATAGTGGAGTCAGGTTTGAATCTACAGTAGCTTCTTACATACATTGTCCCTCTTTTACAGGAATGAGATGAGTTCTCATCATCCTTCTCACAAGGATTGTACTGGCTGGAAGGGTTAAAAGAAGTTCAAAAGGTATTTATTTATTTACTTAAGACATTATATAGCTGTCCATCTTTCACCCTATTCTGGGAGGCTCCAAAGTTCAAGCTAGAATAGTTTGGATTTTTTGTGTGGCTTGCTATTGCTTTATTAAAACGGCATGGTGACCTAATGGTGAAGATATTCTCCTCCCACTCAGAAGATTGAGAGTTCAATACTAGGTAGCAGCAGATGTTTCTCTCTTAGGGTGAAAAGAAAAAAAAAAATATGCTGTAAACTTCACATAGGCATCAGGAAGGGCACCCGGCCAGTCAAGGCTCAGCTCCATCCAGTTGCCCCAACACTACCCCAAATTAAGGGATTACAGGGTTGTAAAAAGGGAGATTTTTTTTTAAATTTGATTTATATGCTGCCCTTCTCCGGAGACTCAGGGCGGCTTACAATGCATTAAGCAATAGCCTTCATACTTTTGTATATTTATACAAAGTCAGCTGTGCGCATGGCTTATTTTATGGGTGTGGCTTGGGGGTCATGTGACTAGGTGGGCGTCGCTAGCTGGTCAGAGTCATTTCTGGAAGGTCCACGCACTTACGACCAGTCCTCGCACTTACGACCAGACTCATTTGTTTGCTTTTAACACTGATCAGCTGTAGAACGGCCCTTTGAAGCCCTGCGGCAAGAGTTTAAACAGTTTTTTTTCCCTCTAGTCATCAGCTGGGACTCAGGAGGCAGCAATAGATTGGGGGTGGGACCAAATAAAAGGTAAGAATAACATGGGGGTGGGGGGTGGAAGGGCAGGGGGGTAGAACCGGTTCGGTGATGTCATATCATCACCTCTACCGGCTTGGCCGAACCAGACCGAACCGGGAGGAACCCACCACTGAGTAACAGCATATGTGGATATGTGGAATGAACCAGTTTGGGAAATTAACATTATTGAGCCATTTTCTTTCCCAAAATACAATTTAAGACTGCTTCACTTAGAATGATCTGTAGCTATTAGTACAGTCAGAGCAGAGGTCATTACCAAGTGATAAAGAGCCAGACATTATTCTATTACTATCCATTGTAAAGACATCAGTGAAATCTTAGATAATACAGCTACAAAACGATGTACTTACAAACATTTCTTGGAAGAGGTATAATTCTGCAGAATCTTTTTGCCTGGTCCTTGTTTTAAAAATGAATCATTAAATACATGCATACATACAATGAAAAATGGTTGCTAAACAACATTTAATTCTTGGTTGCCTTTATTTTGGTTTCTTACCACTGTTGAATGCTAGTTGGCATACTGACAAACTGTTTTCAGTAAGTTATACTTCACGTTATGTTAATGTGAATCTGTTTATCCATATTTATAGAAGTGATCACAATTTCTTGGTGGGAAAATGGTTCCAGGAATTCCAGGGAATTGTCTCCCTTGAAAGAACAATTTGGCAAACTCATTTCATCTGAATCTGAAACGAAGAAGGAGATACGTTGTTTGCACTTTTTTTCTTCTCTGTATTATACATCTCAGCTTGGGAGAAGGATTGATAAACATGTGGTACTTTAAATATACTGTATTTAGTGATGTTCTTTTATTTTCTCACATACAGAAAGAACCAAGTTAGTCTGCCTGAATTACAGTGTGTGGTTGTGACATTATTAATGTAGATCTGAGGCTATGTTTATCAGCCTTACCATTGCTATTGCTGCTTTTTATCTAGCCTATTGGGCTGCTCTTTAGACTGGATACACGTTGTTTTTAAACTCTGTTATTCTATTTTTATATTGTTTTGTTTACCTTTCCTTTCTTAATAATGTGTTTTAAGTCTGAGCTCAACACAGAGAAAACTTTTATGAAATAGAAGATAAGAACGATTGGTCAAGAAAATGAGAGGGCAGGAAGGCACATTAATGATGACCATCCAGAGGCAGTAAAAAGTGAAAGCAAAGTCTATATTTGGTACATGTCTCCCAGATAGCTTCTTTCTTACTTTCTTTCTTTTTTTCATAGCTTGATTACTGAGATGCCCTGCAAGACATCTTTTAAGGTTATTACTCTAGCTAGACCATTCTTCAGAATGCTTAACCCAGATCTAGACTATGACTTCCTATGGGAACTTTAGACTATTGGAAAATAAAGTCAGCCATCAACTGATTGACATTTGTAAGGAAGGTTTTTCTGTTTTCTGTTGGTTTCTTCTACCACCAGGTCAATTAACAAAAATGTATTGTCTTTAATTGTCAATATTAGTACTTCGTTTTCACATCTTTATACGCATGCCAGTTTTATTTAAGCAAACTGTTGAGTGCCTACAATTTGTTCAAAAATATCCACTTCATGTTAGTGATTTTTTTGTTGTTGTTTTATAAATAGAATATGCCCTTTATTATATGGTAGTAACAAATATTATGAAAAATGAAGCAAGCTCTGCATTCTTAAATTGAGCTACATTTGGAGACTTTCATTTTTGAATAAAGGAAAGGAAGTTCACTACTTTCTTTTAGATTTCTATTTCTAAAATATTTTCCTGCAAAAGAAAGATGTAATGACATATTGGGGGTGATGATTGATTATTTGATGAGATGCTGCATAGAATACATGACAACACCATGTGTACAATGTAGGCACACAAATTACATATATTGATTTTAAGTTCTGCAATACCTTCTCCAGGATTAATTCATATTTTGGTAGTACCACTAAATGTCTTTGTATAGGCTCCAAATGGAATTTGTTTTAGATGCTGAACATTAGAACTATCATCTCAAATAAAACTGAAGACTTTGGTTATTGTGCAACGATAAAAGACTATTCTTTTTTCAAACCATGCCAGTTTGTCAACACAAGGGACACACAATATTCATACAACCACTATCTTTGAACCTTTCCTATCAGCTATGAACTTATATTGGTTCTTCAGAAGATATTTTCCAAAGTCAAATTTGCACAATTAGAACTAGCATGTCTTTTTTGAAAAGAGAACAGGGTAGATTGTCTCTTCAATATATTTTCCTGTGACAGTATACGTCTGAGAAACTATAAGTATTTATGGTAAATAAATAGAGCTTAAATAGAGAACTAGGAAACAAACTTTGTTGAATGTATAGGAAATATTTGGGATAATCTGTAAAAGAAGATTCATCAAAGGAATAATCTTTAATTTTATTGCCAATCCATTTTTTTCATGCTAATGTCTCCATAAGGTCATAATGATTGCTAGAGTGCCTACAAAGATATTAATTCTAAATATGAATTTAACCTTTTATTAAAAATTTAGGAAAACTTAAAAGACAAGTCCCTACTTGGCAACAAATCAGTGTAGATGATTTGGTCCATACTTACATTTCCCCATAGTTTGTTGTATTGCCTTTTTTATATGCAAGGCAGAGAGGTTCATCTACAGTCTTAGATATGTTTTCCAGATATAAATATAAATACTGCATGCAGCACAGGTCCAGTTGCTAAACTAGTTTTGCTAGTGAAGCATTGAGAAAAAAATATTGTTTTTTTTTTTATTTTGAAAAGTCATACATATGATTCAGGTCCTTATACGTTCCTCTTATTTCTCAGGGTAGGTTTTTGTCTTAAAGATAAATTTATTTTTAGCTATGCAAAAACTTATTGGTGATGAAAATGTATTTTCCCCTAAATTTACAGTGTACCTGTATCACCCATGAATCAGTACTGATTGATCAGGTAGAATACTTATCCACAAAAGTAAACACTGAATATTACAAAAGCAGACACAAGAATGATGTAGAACATACTGTCCATTTGAAAACATGGATGAAAGTTTAGGTAAATGGATGGTTACTTGCACAATTAGACTTTCAGTCACTCACTGCTCCTGGAGCCTCCTGTACAACCTAAACTTCTCATCTGGAGGTTTTCATGTACAAAGTCACAGAGATGGCCATGAAGGGAATTTTCAGAGTCTGTAACAAAAACAATGAGTAAAGAAGCATTCCTTGAGCCCTGGGAAAGGAGATTGTACTTAGGAAGAGACTCAGTCTGATTACTATTACTAATATACTGATTATTATGTATTGTATTGTATTGTATTGTATTGTATTGTATTGTATTGTATTGTATTGTATTGTATTGTATTGTATTGTATTGTATTGTATTATCATTTATATAATGTGAATATATATGATAATACAGTACAGTACAGTACAACTAGTATAATGTTAATACTAACAAAGAGAAGAACTGGGGGTGACAAAATAACAGTCTTCCAATATTTGGGGGAGATAGAGAGGGAAGAGGAGTTAACTTATTCTCCAAAACCCCTGAGGGCAGGACAAGACATAATTGATGGAAGAGAACTAAGGAGAAATTTCCTGACAGTGAGAACAATTAATCAGTCAAACAGCTTGCCTTCAGAAGTTGTGGGTGCTCCATCACTGGAGACTTTTAAGAAGAGATTGGATAACCATTTGTCTGAAATAGTATAGGGTATCCTGTTGAGCAGAGGGTTGGACTAGAAGACCTCCAAGGTCCCGTCAAACTCTGTTAGTCTGTTTTATGCATTCTTCCTGATTCAATGAAGCATAAAGGGGGAAGGAAGGTAAAATAGAATTAGACTTGCAAAGGATTTGTTATTGTAGCTCCTCTCTAATTTTTCTGTGGAATAAGTTGCCTCTATTGTGTAAGGCTGTCACCTCTAGAACTGATTTAGAAGTTTACCAAAAGGTATAAAGGGAAGAAGAAAATGCTATTCTCATTTCTGACCAATGTCCTCCTTTTCTCAAATATGCAACCATGTCTGTAACCCCAATGCCTCTTTTTTTTTTTTCTTTCAAAAAAAAAAATAGAAGAGGTTTCAAGCTAGGATAGGATGCCAGTGATGCTTAAGGCACTTCAAATTTTAATTTGGAAGAGAAACTGGTGGATTTCTCTAGAATCTCATGTGAAAATAGGTTAATGAAGTCATATTGCTACTAGTTTACTATTCTAGCAAACACGGTCAATATGAATATTGTGGCATGTTTAATCAAACACTTAAAATGTTAATGTGTCTTAAAAACATAATAATGGATATTACAGTTCAATGGTAGCAAATAAAATTAGCAATAATAGTGACAATAATATTCAGTAATTACTGTTGTAAGTTTTTTTTAAAAAAGCTTTAATCGCTTAAAGCCACTGCAAGTTATTACTTTTCTCAGTTTAACTCAGCCAAGACTCACATATTTAAATCCAGACTATCAAATAAATGATCTTGGCATTCTTTATGTTTGAGTAATTGCTGTAACCAGAGGTAAGAACTTTAACTAAGAATCAAGTCTACTCTCACCCATGGAAGCTCATAGGATGAGTTTAGGTCAGACACTCTTTTCCTAACCCAGGGGTCAGCAACCTGTGGCTCTGGAGCCACATTTGTCTCTTTCACCCCTCTGCTATGGCTCCCTGTCACTCAAAATATGCATCACAACTGCCAATATGTGACACCCGCTGGCACACGATTTATTGAGCTTTTCAACCCCTGGTAGGCCAACCATGGATAAACCCAAGAAAAGAAAAGTTTCCGAAGAAAACAGAACATTTAATTCAACTACATACACTCAAGAAATAGTCAGGCATGGGAAGGGTTTTGTGACTCCCAGTGTTTTCTGGGTCCAAACGGCTCTTTGAGGATTTAAGGTTGCAGACCCCTGTCCTAACCTGTCTCTCCTAGCCAGGGGAAACTCTGCCTATACAGGCAGAGGTGGTATTCAGCCTGTTCGGACCGATTCACCCGAACTGGTAGTGGTTGAGGTGGCTATAACAGAATGGATTTATACTGTTATTGTATTAACTATAACAAGTTATTGGAGAGGGAGCAATACTGTGACTTATATTAAACCAAAGATGGTTTAATTCAAATAATCAATTTCACCTTCAGTTTTAAGTGAAACACACATTTTGTTCTGGAACAAGATCTAAATAGAAATGGCAAGTTATAATGACAACAGCTCATTTTTACTACTGCTCTACCTCTAAAACACAAATAGCTCACAATTTAATCCAATCTCCTCACGATTTAGTGTGGATAAGCAGCATTACATTCATGATTGCATAATCATATGACATTTAGACTTTAAATCTAGTCTTGATGATGGTGTTTCTTGCATATCAGTCTATCTCTACTTCTTCTTCTTCTTCTTTTTCTTTTGCAATGCAGTGTGTTTATTTAATGGATCAAGGGGACTATCCTTCAAAGAAAATGGGATATTTTATTCACAATTAGGTCATTAATATGTCAGCAAAGTTACTTGCCTTTAAAAATGGGAAAATAAATCTTAAAGGAGACCTACATTTTGTTTAGATCTGTTAATATACAACAGAGAGAAGGGGGGGGATGGAAGGGAAAGGCTTTGCTTCATCTCAAGTCATAGCAAAGGGAGGTATTTTTTTGTTTGTTTGTCTTTGTTTTGCTCCATGTAACTACAGAATCAAATCCAGGCATTAGTGTAAATGAAATAGCAATAGAAATTAATGCAGTCTTGACTGGAAGAGCAGAGGGCAAAATTATAATGCAATCATACTTTTCTAAGCAACCAGGCATCATGACTAAAACTTGTAATGTGCAATTTTCAATACATGTTACAGGGGTAGGCAACCTGCAGCTCTGGAGCTGCATGTGGCTCTTTCATCCCTCTGCTGCGGCTCCTGTCGCCAGTCAGCTCCATAATATATTGATAATTGATAGGGCTTTCAGATAGGATAGGTAGAGGGAAAAGGATGCCACGCTAGGTGGAGACATTATGGTGGGGGGGAACCAGACTTCCGGTTGGCTCCAGAATTTAATGGGGGGCTTCTGGTTAGGGCCTTTGTGGCTCTTTGAGTGTTTACCTTAAACACCCCTGGCCTAGGATTACCAGATCTAGGTTGCCAAAATCTGGATGACCACTAGATGGCAAGAAAAATAAAATAAAGAAAAGCTTAACAATGCTGACATTTCTTGTCATCTGGATTTTTGCAGCCCAGATCCAGCAGTGTTCTCCTTAGTAAAGGAAATGTAATCAGAAACAGGAGGAAAACATTCAGCATACTAGTTGAACAAGATGAATATGACTTTAACAAATGAAGCAATACTAACTAGATAGTAAACCTAGTAAAGTATTGTGAAACTTGTTTATACAGTTACTTTTTTCTCTTACATATGGGGTAAATGTTTCGTATATCCAAAGTACCCTAGCTTGCCAATTCTCTAGCTGGTGTTGGCCTTCTTACACACTCAGTTCTTCCCAAGAAGCTAGGAAGTTATAATAGTGCGTTGCCATAGTATATGTGCAGATTTAAGCAGTGTGGCATTTTGTGATCAACAGATTGACATTTTGTCAATATGCATATTTTCTAAGTACTGTCCAAAATATTTTGATATGGTACCCAGTGTACTGCTAACCCCTGGGACCAATATGGCTGGTTTATGGTATAATCTTTCAATATCAATTTTCAGATCTTCATACTTTGTGTTAAATCTGGAGTATTGTGAGCCAAGGCTTTATAAATTTGTATTTGGAAATCTCACAATATTTTGACCTGTATTTTTTAATACTTTTTTTTCAACTTTATTGAAACTCACATGATAATTTTCCAGTGAATCGTTTTGGCAACTGTGTTATGTAATTGTTTATAACCTGTGTGATATTTTTGCATGATCTGAATATACAATTTGCTGTTTCTTTTGCTTCTTTACACAATTGCAGTTCAAATTATTTGATGATTTTTCAATTCTGACCTTGATTGCATTCATTCAAATAACTTGCTCTTGAGCAGCCAAAATCAAGCCTTCAGTTTCTTTTTTTTCTTCCTTCCTACCTACCTTCCTTCTTCTTTCTTTCTTTCTTTCTTTCTTTCTTTCTTTCTTTCTTTCTTTCTTTCTCTTTCCTTTTTCTTCTTTCTTTCTTTCTTTCTTTCTTTCTTCTTCTTTTGATGTGCCACTTTTAAGGTACTGCTAGCTTCTATCTTTATTCTATATGGAATAGATTGGAATAAGATTGGCTGTAGGGACAAGTTAATGATCCTGGATCCTCCAGACTATTAATGCTGGAGTACTTTAATGTACATGTCCTTGGAATGGAGTCCAAAACTGCTCAAAACTGCAATCATGGGATTGTCCCAGATTATCTCAGCCGAAACGCATTTAGGTCATATCTAGTGATCTACGGTTTTACCTTGGGGCTGATCTGATGCTGTATAATGTGATCCCTTCCCACAGTCAGAGCACTTTTAGGTCACGTTGCACATTACTGCTTTTCCTGATGTTTGTAAGAATGACACAACCTATTTCAAACATCTAAGATACTGTTGTTCATATATCTTTGGGCCAAAGTAAGCATTTTTTTTTCTTTGATGGTTATTACATATATTTGATTTTTAATTTAATTTTAAATTGACCAGAGAGTAGAGCTAAAATGTGAATTAATCAATGAATTAATTGTGTTGACATTCTATAATATTTGAAAAGAAAGTGCATTAGGCTCTTCACAGAGGGCACTGTGTCTGCCCTATTATGCCCATGCTGACTCTCCTGCATTTTAATAAGGTGACAGGAATGTTCATGGAGATTCTCAGTCATCCAGGTCAAGGTTGTCCCAAAGATGCTTTTTCAAAAGGCAACTGGGCTTTGTTTTTCCTTGAAGACGTTTCGCTTCTCATCCAAGAAGCTTCTTCAGTTCTGGAATTGAAGAAGGTTCTTGGATGAGAAGATAAACATCTTCAAGGAAGTACAAAGTCCAGCTGACTTTTGAAAAAGCATGTTTTCAAAACAGGGTGACAGGAAGCGTCAAGGAATTTTCTCCATTGACGTGAATGGTAAACCTTGGTAGGAAACTGAAAAACTAAAAGCTCGAAAGATTACAAGGACTTCACTGACTGAGATATGTTTAACTGAAGAATGAAATTTCATGCCATTATGCAGGGCAGCAGCTTTCTTTCTACTCTGCAGCAATTAACCAAATTTCAATCCTGCTATTGTATAAGATTTATTATTTATCACATTTCTACCCCACCCATCTCATCTAAGTGTCCCTGGGTGGTTTACCAAAAAAAATAAAAAAAATAAATTAAAAAAAATACAATTACAATTCAAACCTTTGGTAAGCTACCCATGGAAGAAATAACCAGTCTTCCATTTACTTAGATGTCTGTACATTGAAAAGCACACAGATTCTCTCTAAGTATTATTCTGAAAACTTGAATGTTTTATTTAAGGTGCCTTTTCCAACAAAACCCTAGCCAGCTTCTGCTTTCCTTTAACCACCTCCTTAGATTTATAAATGGCATTTATAGCATGCAATGTCCTCTTATAGATTAAATTAATGTTATTGTAAAGAGGTTTAATACTCAAAGATATTTATGACTCATGTTGAGAAAGAAGCTGTACTCAGTTATGATGATTAATATAATTTCCCCAGGTTCTCATGGATGAAATTACCACCATGTGCATATTTTCAGCATAAAACAGATAACCATAATTCTTTAAAAAGGCAGCCATGATTGTGTTACTGATGCACCATTTGGAATTAGCAAATTACTTCTGGAAAGGATAAAATATTCTGCTCAATATTATTTTCTGCTTTCCATGCAGTTGAAATGTTCCCATGCAGGCAATTTATATCTTTCACTATCTGCATGGAATCGTATGTTTATGTCTTCTACCTTTTTTTTTTTTTTTACCACCAAGCATCATTAAAGTAGCCTGAGACATCCAGATTTAATAAAAATAGAGATGTATATCTAAGCACAAATGTTTCAAAACAAACAAAAAAATCAGGCAATTGTAGAAGTTCTATAGGTTTGGAAGGTCAGCGAAGGTTATGTCAGCTCCTTGCTTGTTATCTATTGAGGTTCAGCCATCACTTAGAAGAATGCATATAAGCACACAATCAGTATCTATCCTGTTTGAGTCATCATCATTTATATAATTAGATTCAAACGATGTGACAATTAGTTTAACAAATACTGCTCAAAGCTGTAATTTGTCTTTCCAGATTTCCAGCTAACCTATCTGTACAATCAGATCTTAAATAAGGAGGTGGGGGTGGGGGGAAGCAGAGAAAAATAGCACAGGAATTAATTCTGAAACCAAGTGAAATTATTGAGAAAGCAAGGCTTGAGGAGGTAGGCATAATATTAACATGTGCATGTTATACTGTTGTATATGCATTTATACAGAATGAATCTGAAAAGCGGTGAAATGCACTAACCTTCACTACTGGTTTGGAAATGTGAGCGCACGCACGTGCTTGCTACGCTCGCACATGCCTCTTCTGTGCATGCGTAGGGCCTTCTGCACAGAGGGTCAAAAATGGGATGTTATGACATCCTGGCAGGTGGGTGGAGCCTCCCGCTGCCAGCCCTACTGCTTCGTGCAAGCTGGATAGATCCAGCCAGATTTCACCGCTGATCTGAAAATATATTTGTTTTTTTATTATTCTTGTATTCTGCTCCAATACACATAGACAGACAAACCGACAGAGAGACAGAGAGACAGATACACACACACACACACACAAACACACACACACACAGAGAGAGAGAGAGAGGGAGAGAGAGAGAGGGAGAGAGAGAGAGAGAGAGAGAGAGAGAGAGAGAGAGAGAGAGAGAGAGAGAGAGAGAGAAACTATTAATAATTAATACTTTCAGTCTCTGCGAAACATTCAAACTTCAAAGAACAATCCATAAAGGGAGGCTGCTGTTCCTATATGTTCCATTCTTAAAAAGCCAAGTTTTAATTTGGTTTCCTGAAGTTTAAGAGGATGGGATCTAGTAAGATCTCAGGAGGTAGGTTATATCAAAAAAGCGGCTAACAGGGAAGCATGGTCCCTGAAGGTGATCATCTCTAAGAGAAGGGAGCTGAAGAAAGGCTACTTTTACCAGTGTGGTTGGGTGAACAGAAACCATTGTTCACCCAACCCACTGTTCAGGAGGAGGAGGAGGTCCTGTAGATAATCAGATCATGAACCATGTAAGACTTTAACTATGACAACCAGCAACTTGAATTGCACATCCAAAACCAAATTGGTCTGTGTAACTCTAGAAATTCCAACCAATGTTACATGGGAGAACTTGGACACTCGTATCATTGAGCAGCTGCTTTTTGGATCAACTGAAATTTCTGGGTGGTCTTCAAGGACAATTCTATATAGATAGCATTGCAATAATCCAAAATATTATAAATGAAAAGATCCTTGTATGTTGTGAAGCTTTGTATAATTCATATTGTTTAGGCTGGTTTATGTAACTTGGAAACTTTAACTTATCTGGAATGTTCCCCTCCCCTTGTATTTACACCATAGACAGGATCAAATTTAGATTAGGACAGAGGGAATCAGCAATCTTCTCCACCACATATGTGATACTATATATGGTTATTCCCATGTAACAGAATACCAATTCAATATAATCTATGGCATTGGTTATAGAGCAATGTTGAGGAAAAAAAGCAAAGTAAAAGTCCAACAACAACACAATCCCTTTGCTAAGCAATCAATGCAATTCCAAAGTATAAGGTACATGACTGTCAACCTAGTTTCTTCCAAATTGAAAACTGACAGGAGATTCTACAGCAGGGTTGTCAAACTCACATCGTCATGGTGGCGTCATGTGACGTATCCTATTTTTTCTCCTTCGCTAAAAAACAGGTATGGGTGTGGCCAGCACATGACACATCTGGCCTGCAGGCCCGGAGTTTGACAACCCTGTTCTACAGCAACAATCAGCTCTGGTCTGCCTTCCCCAGTGAACCAAACAGGAAACATGACTAGATGAACTAACTCTACTCTCTTGTAAGACTACATTAACAGAAATCTTGCAAATCCAAAGTTACAAACTTCCTGCCACTACTTTTAACCACCCAGTCATTAAGGTGGGACCTTTATAAGATTCTTTCTCTGACTATTAAGTCACTTCCTCTCTTGTCTAATTGTTCCCAAGGCAGCATCTCTTCCCCTCATCCCCAAAGGTCATCCACACAGTCCATTACATCTCTACACTAACTTTGTCCAACCCAAAGATTGTAATGCATCTATTATGCAGCTCATTCAACGACCATTCAAAGTTGCAACAATGTTGAAAGAATGGTGCTTATGACTGTTCCTGAGCATTGCACCATTCCATAGTCACAGGATCAGAATCTGAGCACTTGGCAACCAGCTCATACCTACAATGGTTGCAGCATACCACAGTTATATGATGGCCATTTGCAACTTTCCCTGCTGGCTTCCCACAAGTAAAGTTGACAGGGAAGGTTGCAAGTCATTCCCCTTGCCTTTTCTTGAAGAACCCTGCTACAGAGTACGAGATCTCAGGGACAATGCGACTTGATTTTCTCCTGGAACTGGTCAGGCAAATCCACCTACTGCTTCTTCATTGGAGAAAGAACCTCTCTCGGGGTCTTCAACCCAATCCTTCCGCAGAGGCCAGAGTTTAGCCAATCCCCTCTTCTCCTCTTGGGTGTTGGGTGAAGTTGCTGCCTGTTGCCAGCCAGGTTCCTCTTTGCTATTCTTGGGCCTTCTCAAATCTCTGAGTCTTCACTTTTCTTCTTCCAGGGAAACTACCCCAGGATCTTTCTTTTTTCCTTTCTGACCAGGAACCGGAATGGGACTTTTCGTCTCTGGCTTTTCATTCTCCTTGGGCATTTTTCCTTGGGCGATTCTCCCCCGACTTATCTCCTCAGCTGGCATGCCTCCAGTCATTTGCCCTGAGGAATGGGCCACCGGCCACCGGCCCCCTGTCCCACACCCTTCACCATGGCCCATTCACAGAGGGAGGGTTCATCCTGGGTGTTCCACCCTCTGTGACAGTTAGCCCAACCAATTGGCTAGAGGGGGTGTAATAGAAATCCAGCCAAAGGAGAAAGGTGTAAAAGAATTTGCCCATTCCCCAGGACAAATGACTGGAGGCGTGCCAGCTGAGGAGATAAGTCAGGGAGAATCACCAGAGGAGAAACACCCAAGGAGAATGAAGAGTCAGAGACTAAAAATCCTAGACCCTCAGGAATTAACAACTGCTTCACACATTTAACTTCTCTCTCCAACTTTTCATTCCAGTCACTCTGTTTACTTCATGTACAGAGTTCTCTTCTCTTCTTCTCCTCTGTCTCTTCATTTTTTAGATTAAACTGACAACATGTCCTCCAGCAACTGAAGAGGGGATTTCACTCCAGAGTGGGTCAGGGTCAAACTCCTGGCTGTGGGCAGAGATTGCCTGCAATACTGTATTCTAACCACTGTGCCCCCACAGTGGTTAAATAATTTCTAGTTACTTTTGTCTTCTATCATTCTAGTTTTTATTGGCTTTTATTGGTCAAAACTTCAGGCAGCCCAGGTATTCCCCATCACCTTTGCATCTTGTATCCAAAATATTTAAACTCTAACTTAATCATATCTCCATATGGTTCACCTAGTACTGAATGATTTGGTTTTCTAGTGGTCCACAATTTTCTCTGCAATTTTCTCTAGCACTGTAATTCAAAAGCATCAATTCTTTTTCTTCATTTACAAGAAAAACTGTAAACTATAGCTATAAATAAAATGACAAAGCTCGCATAAAGTTGTGCATACTAAAATAGAAAACAGAGAGAGGCATCACCTTTGGAATCCATAATTTACTCATTCTTCCCTCTTTGCCTCAGATGCCATTATGTAAATGCTCAGCCACACCTGCTATTGCAGCAATTTCCTAATTTCAATAATGTAACTTCAAGCAAAAATGGTATGTATTATATACTCCTCAGCCTTGCAAAACCTGGTTATATTGCATAATGTTAACTTCCACTGGGATCCTTTCTTGGGATTACAAATATGAATCTCTTTCCAAAGCAACTTTAGAGGTATTTGGGCCCATATTTAAATCACTCCTGCAATAAGTGAACATTTATCAGAAAATTCTATATTCTCTGCCTGACTATTAAAAACAGTAGTTTGCTAGGCTTTCATTAGTAATCAGAATCAAAATCAGAAAAGAGCTGGAAAAGACATTGGAGGTCTTCTAGTCCAGCCCCCTGGAAATTTTGAGTAGTTCAGAGAACCGGCAAATATCACCTCTGGCTGGCCCCAGAGTGGGGTGGGAATGGACATTTTGCAATATCCTTCCCCCAGGAGTGGGGTGGGAATGGACATTTTGCAGTATCCTTCCCCTGCCACACCCATCAAGCCACGCCCACAGAACTGGTAGTAAACAAAATTGGATTTCACCACTGGGAGACCATATACCTTTTCAGACAAGTGGCTGTCCAGTCTTCTTTTTAAAATCTCCAGTGATGAAACACCTACAACTTCTGAAGGCCAGCTGTTCCACTGGTTAATTGTCCTTACTATTAGGAAGTTTCTCCTTAATTGCAGGTTGCTTTTCTCCTTGATTAGTTTCCATCCATTGTTTCTTGTCTTACATTCTGGAGCTATGGAGAATAAGGTGACTCCCTCTTTTTTTGCGGCAGCCTCTCAAGTATTGCAATGCTGCTGTCATGTCACCCTAGTCCTTCTTTTCTCTAGACTGGCCATATCCAGTTCCTGCAACTGTTTTTCATACATTCAAGTCTCCAGGCCTTTAATCATCCTAGTTGCTCTTCTCTGCACTTTTTCCAAAGTCTCAACATCTTTTTTGTAATGTGGTGACCAAAACTGGATGCAGCATTCCAGGTATGGTGTTACCAAGAATTTATAAAATGGTACTAATACTTCATGTTATTTTGTTTCTATGCCTCTGTTTATGCAACCAAGGATTACATTAGCTTTTTTTGGCTGCTGCTGCTGCACACTGCTGGCTCTTATTTAAACGATCGTATTGGCTCATACTTAAGTCATTTCTATAACCACTGATAGCAATGGATACCAATGATAAAGTAGATGGAAATAGCATTTAACAGCTCAGACACTATGCATCCTATGTATCTATGATTTTTTCAGACTTTCTCTGTTTGATTCCACCACTTGTTCAATCAATGTAAAGACTAAAATTTACAATCACTGAAAAGACTGACATATACAGAGTTTTAAATTGTGTACAATATTGGCATGTTTAGTTCCTCATAAGTAGGCATTCCTGTTCATTAGGTTGTTTTTTTTTTAAAAAAAAAAAATCTCTCATTAGCTTCAAATGAAACCAAATTATCTTTTAAGTGTCATACTGGTAGTTGTTTGAATTTTATGATGCAGTTCTCAATCCCTAAAATGTACCATCAATGTATATAAAGTATATTTTAGGATGAAATATGTTCAAACACGTATACTTGGAAAAATATTATTTGCTATAGCTCTATCCTGATATATATATATATATATATATATATATATATATATATATATATATATATATATATATATATATACATACATACTCAGGTTTTCGCGGGTGTTTGTATGTAGGTCTTTGGTTATTCGGGTCTTCTCCCACGTAAAATTGGAAGTGTCTTGGCGACGTTTCGATGAAGTCTCATTCGTCATCTTCAGGCTGGTGTTCTCGGCTTCGTGCTTCCAGGAGCACGAAGCCGAGAACACCAGCCTGAAGATGACGAATGAGACTTCGTCGAAACGTCGCCAAGACACTTCCAATTTTACGTGGGAGAAGACCCGAATAACCAAAGACATATATATATATATGACATATATATATATGAATGACAAAGCCTGAAAGTGGTGATTTGAGATATCACCCCACTATGGCTATACAAACATCTTGAGCTACGTAGGAAAAAACCCTGACTAGAAAAGTACTATACATATGAACCTATGAATTAAAAGAACAAAATAAAAATAAATATTTGACCTTTACAGGGAGGAGTCATAAAATAAGGGTGTGGCTCACAACAGACAACACAAAATGTCTGACAAAGCCTGAAAGTGGTGATTTGAGATAACACCCAACTATGGCTATACAAACATCTTGAGATACGTAGGAAAAAAAGCACCTTTGGGGCACTATCCTGTACAATCATCATATAAATAATGTAGCATTTAATCTTTCAGAAGCATGAAGAAAATTCACTCCAAGGTTTATTTTAAAAGACTCAAGTGTCTTCACAAACAGAGAGAGTGGGTTAACAGAAAATTTCACAATGACATTTCCATGGTTAAGAACTATTTCAGAACATTCAGACGTTAAAGATTGACTGTGCTAGATGACCATAAGGATAGAAACATGGGATTAAATTCTCTAGACACAGGCATGTCTATAGTTAGCTATAGCTATAGATGATGTAGATGATAATTTCTTTGCTTCTTTGTCCAAGCAAACTTCCCTCAGTTCCCGTGTTCTGAGGAGATGAAGCACTTTTTCTTTTACGCCAAGAGAACAGAGTTTTTATATATCTAATATACTATGAGGGAAGAAAAAAACTGTGGGAGGGGCAGATAGTGGGGAGAAATGTGTAACATAAGACGTGCTCTCAGAAATTAGCTGTGATGTTGGAGAGCATAGTTCTTATCTGAGAGAACAAAATTCAAAATAGAACTTCAGTGTCATTTTTTGTGTATTTGTATGTCTGTATGTGTGTATGTGCGTATGACATTTATTTGCCCTTTCTTTTGCTCAAGTTTCTTTAAACATACAATCACACAGACACACACACACATTACATCTATTGTGCTGATGGTTGGTTGGCTGGCTACGGCATGTCTGGAAAATTTGACTCCATATCATTCATTAAACTATGGATCTTACTAGATCATATTTGGCTGTTCCAAATGTACTTTTTGTTGTTGTTGTTGTTGTTGTTAATTTGGAAGGAGAACAATTTTAGAATAAAATAAAGGAGCAAATCCAAAAAGGAAACAAATTGAGGTTCAGCTGAAATATAATGTATATACAATAGAAAGCTACACAAGTGGCTTTTTGTATCATTTTGACCTTTTCTGCAGGATCAAAATCTTCATTTCAGGAAAAGGCTCTGTGTGTGAGACCTTTTGTCTGGCTTCATTGTTTGGGATTATTAACTGTATGAGAGGGTCAGATATCTATATTTTACCTTTCTGTCAAATATTTACATGTCATCCTAAAGACCTCACCAAGGAGTTGTTGTGATTGCTTGCCAAGAAGTATCAAGGCTCAACATAATTGTTAGTGTTCGAAGGTTTTCCTGTTTATTTCTGCAAATATTCGTTATAAACACTGTCATTTCTGTGTAAACTCTACAGCATATAATATTTTCAAAGACGATAGTCTAGTAAAGCGCTAGCATCACTGAAGACTATATGTTCAGCCAAGCCTTTGTGGTTTAGCAATGCCATGTGTGAAAAATCAAGCAACTGCCTTACCATGAAGCATTTTAACTAACTAATTAAGAACTAACCATAAAAAAGTAACCTAGTAGTGGCCTAGTATGAGGACACACTACACAAAACAAATACAAACCATGACAACTTTTTTTAAAAAAAACTTCAGAAGAAATTAAGCAACAGAAAGAAAGAGTGAAATATATATATCATATAAATACCAAACATGTACAGTATCATAAAATGTAAGCCACCATTCTGGGGACAAGATTTTGAGCGATGTTCAAAAAAATTTTCATTAAAGCATCCATTTGTTTTGTCATCTGAGAACTATTTAGTCACATTACTTTCCCTATGGAATTTTTTTTCCAGATGCCAATTGACACAGTCAGAAAATTCATTCCAACTCAAGATAAATCCCTAATTCCTCTGCCAGGAATTTTTCTTCCTAAAGACAATTATTGGTCTAGAGGGGGCTCTTCCTTCCTTCTAGAAATGTAGCTCCTTCTAAGAAACCCATGTAAAATTAAATACTTCATTAAAGTGACAATCTGCTGAGCCCTCCTCTAGTGTCTTGGTTGCTGTAAAGCTAACCTAATGGGCACTGTAAACTTTTGGGACATGAGGGTAGATGAATCATTCAGATGGATAATTTAGAGGGAGGGCTAAAATCATGCCTCATTAAAATCAGTGGGGATTTTGCTATCAGCTGCAATAAAAAGAGGCTAGCACACACAGAGAGATTGAAATGCCTCTTGCCAAGGCATTTACTCGTTAGAGGAAAACTGGCTTGCTGCAATTTGATTTTTCTCACCCAAAACTTTTTGTTGGTTCCGAGTTTGCCTCCATTTCTTGTGGAACTTCTTGTGTGAGCAATAGAAGATAGAATAATAGTTGGAAGGGACCTCAGAGGTCTTCTAGTCCAATCCCTTGCTCAAGCAGGAGACCCTATACTAGTGGTGAAATGTAAAATTTGTTACTACTGATTCTGTGGGCGTGGCTTGGGGGGTGTAATATGGCTGAGTGGGCGTAGGCAACTTTTTTTTTAACTTTTAAAACCATTTTTTTACAACCTCTTCGGCTGAAGAGGTTGTTTAAAAAATGCTTTTAAAGCCTCTGACGATCGCAGCTGACTTGCCTGATCAGCAGAGGCTTTGTTTTTACTTTTAAAAGCATTTTTTCTATAATCTCTTTGGCCAAAGAGGTTGTAGAAAAAATGCTTTTAAAAATTAAAAAAAAAAGCCTCTGATGATTGTGCGGCTCACCTGGGCAATGGGAGGGGGGGCAGGGATTTTTGGTACCGGTTCTCCAAACCACCCGCCTCCATCACTACCGGATCAGGCAATCCGGTCCGAACTGGGAGCATTTCACCCCTGCCCTATACCATTTCAGACAAATGGTTGTCCAGTCTTTTTTTGAAAGCCTCCAGTGATGAAGCACCCACTACTTCTGAAGGCAAGCTGTTCCATTGGTTGCTTGCTCTCACTGTTAGGAAATTTCTCCTTAGTTCTAAGTTGCTCCTCTAGGGATGACCATTGGTCACATTACATACATGCATTCTGACATATATGTATAGAGCAACCACTTGAACCTTCACGTAGGGAATTAGTGAGAATATGGCCAGCACACTTGTTAGCACTCAAGCATTGTTTGATTGACTAGCACTGATGGTGTTACTAGTTTGAGTAATCTGCAAGAAAACCAAACTAAGAGAGGATCAAGGACCTGCCAATCAAGCACTGTATTCACACAGACATCATTTGTGAGGGATATTCTTTTGAGTAACTTCACGATCATTCTAGCAACACTATATTCCCTTTCAATCCCATCCTTGTTACCAGACTGCTCTGTTAATGTGTTTTACTTAAAAAAATAAAATAAATAATGGATCAAATAAAATTCAAAAAGAAAATGAACTTTAGCTGGTTTGTAGTCAGAAGCCTGAATTAATTTTGGAACTGTGAATCATGCAACAAGTCAATAATCAAGAGCAAAAAACCTATCAGGACCACAATGCAAACACCCTGGTAGATTCCAAAGCAGAAATAAAAAGGAAATTGGAATCTGAGGTCCGCCTCAGAAACTAGACAACAAGCAAAATCTTAGGCATAATAATACTCAGGAAAATTCAGCTATACACTGAACTTTTTATATATCACCCAGACTAAGGCAATCAAGTGGCTAGCAGGGATATGTGCAGGAAGTCCTACCCTGGGACTTGGAGAAGGCTCCTAGCAGCAAGAACAGAAATAGCAAGGAAAAGAGTAGCAATAGCTCCACACAGCAAGAAAAGAGTGGTAGCAAAAGTGGGGAGGGAATCTCCTTTGGTGCCAATCCTCTGGTGCCAAACTTTATAACTTTGGAGAACATCAACAGGTCTTCTGCTGCCAGCCACTGGCACCAAATCAGGTGTTCCTTGTCCTTCCCTTTTCCTTCCATTTCCAGCATGGGCAGAATTGCTACTCTGCTTTGAGATCAAGGCAGAGTAAAGGTGTAAAGTGAAGTCAGTCCTTTATAGCAAGTATAGTTTTCTGTGACCTCCTGCCCTACTAGGTAGCAGCCCACCTGTGCAGAAGAGTGATAACTAGGAATAAGGTCCAAAGAATTTTGGCAGAGAGAATACTGCTTGAGTCATTTTTTGTTTGGTAACTAGAAGGAGAGCAGAAGTGTGATTTCATTTATTTCCATTTCTTAATTGTAAATCTGTATTGATTCACAGTTCCGACAGGTTTTTCCTTTATTGGATTTAGCAGGGGTATGTGGAGAAGTTTGTCCCTGAAGAAACCTAACCTTGGTGGAAATGGTGTTATATATTGCTTAAAGAGAAAATGTAAAGGAGTTTAAAAGAGCTCAGCAAGATTCTAGCAAAACCCAATTCCCAAATTCAGAACCAGACTCTTCCCAAAGACAAAAGTTACGTGTACATGCCACTTAACAACTAGCTGGGGAGATTATTTTTTCTTTCCTTTTGCTACACAAAGGCAGAAAGTTTTGTTGCTGCATGAAGAAGCGGTTAAGCTGTCCTCAGCAAGCATTCCTATGACATTTTATTTATGATATTTCTATTCCATCTTTCCTACAGGATCCCAAGGCAAGCAACCCTTTTCTTCTTCCTGCCCGTTTTTGAACCATTCATTTTTTTCCTACTTTTTTAAAAAATCTTTTTTATTATTATTATTATTCTGAGAGGTAGGTCAGACTGAGAATTGATGCCTGGCCTATAGATGGTCTTTGAACTTCATAGTCAAATGAAGATTTGAGACTGAGAGTCCTATTTCTGCATCTAAGGATCATATTTGCTTTAACCCTGGAAAATAATGCCTAAGCTATTGGGAAAAAAAACAAAAAACACCATGGGTCAAATCAGTCAGTGAAGTACTAATTTGGCAGACAGGTGTAACAATCTGCAAAAGTTGTGAATTCACCAGTCCTTGTGGAATTCTATTGGCTCCTTTATTCCTGTTGTTTACCAGCTGTAACAGGAACATTCATAGTTGAAAATCTTGATCAAAATTTTCACAGTTATTTTGTTTTCCCCACATATATACTAAGCAGCATGAAAATTGGGTGAAAAATGTCTACTGTCTCTCTATTTAGAGCAGGGGTGTCAAACTGGTGGCCCGCCGGCTGGATGCATCACACACAGGCCACGCCCACCCCAGCTCCACCAATGGGAAAATGTCGCAAAACGTCACACGATGGTAGAGAGTTTTACATCCGTGATTTAGAGGATCTCGTCCAACATTTATTTTCCCATAAAATATTTCCAAATTCTTATAAGGAGAAATCCTGTCAAACTATTAAAAGGTCAGAGAAAATTTAATAACAAGAAAATCCTCATGGAAATGATAGGAACCATATACCCAGTCCTCTGCAATGAACAGGTAGAGGGAATCCAACTAACTTTCCCTAAATAATTATTGTAAGTGACTTCCTGCAGGATGTCCTTTTTATAAAAAATGATACAGAACATTCAAAATTGTACCTAGCGCCTACTTTCCTCTTTTCATATAATCGCTTCAATAATAAAATTGCCTATCACTTCTGCCATCCCCCAACACCAATACCAAGAACTAGTTACTGGTAGCTTAATTGTTTTTTTTTTTTTTTTTTAAAGAAAAGAGTGAATGACAGCTACAATCGGCACATTTTCTGAGCATGTTTGACATTAAAAAAAAAAGCAAGGAAAACAAAGTACAAAAGCAAGAAACATGCATTGACGGTCTGTCAATTTTTTTTTTTTTTTTGCTAGACATGATATTATTATCTAGGCGCATCAGGAGGAAGTAAAATGACCTTGCTGACCACAGTCTTACAAACGCCTTGGGAACAGCAAAGGAAAACGGTGAATCAAAAGGTAGCTTTGTGGTGCCTCCCTCCCCACCTCAGGCCATCTTATTGACAGGAATGACAATGGTCCCCGGATACACCATTATCTATGACCAGCAAGCAGACATCAAATGCTATAGAGCTCTTTCTGTCAGAATAGAAAATGCTCCTGAAAATATACAAGGCTTGTTACATTTTGTTCATCTAGAGTTTGTCAAAAGGCAGGGTCAGACTGAGCATGCCCTGCCCTGGAGGGGAATTAAAAAGAAAGGAAGGAAGGAAAGGCAAAGGAAGACAAGATGCACTTGATTTTTCTCTGCTTGTTTATCCTGCGGTGGTGACTTTGACTCTATGGGTGATCGAACTATTTTGGAAATCAAAGAGGTCCGGGCACATGCAAGTGTGTATAAGTACACATGCACACACACACACACACACACACACACACACAAGAATATACCCAGTAGGATTGCACTTTTAAAGTAAGCAAGATGTGTAATTCCATATTTAGATGTTTTCTGGTGAAAATAAAAACCCAAATGAAAAAAAAATATTTCAATTGCACAGAGTCTTGCTGCTACGAAGTACAATATATTCTATCAAATGGTAGATACAGCAATTTAAACATTTGTTCTCTTTATGCCTTTGTAGTGTTTGTGGTTAATTGGGGGAGGGGGGCCATTAGCCATAAGATAAATAGCAACAATGAAAGATTTGTATTTTTTAGCATTTTATTTATACGCTATCCAGGATCCCACTGTGAGGGAGATGGGAGATTTGTAAATTTGACCAATAAGTTAATTAATTAATATCAAAACATACTTTAAAAAAAAAAAATCACATCGCAACTTTTCCAAATCAGTCCCAAAAGAAATGTTGGTTAAATGAAACCTATATCAGGAAATGCAGATTAATGAAAAATATTTTACTGTATGCCATATGCTTTGTTGCATACCAGTCACTAAATAAAGTAAATAGCAATAGCAATAGCACTTAGACTTATATACCACTTCACGGTGCTTTACAGCCCTCTCTAAGCAGTTTACAGAGTCAGCACATTGCCCCCAACAATCTAGGTCCTCATTTTACCCACCTTGGAAGGATGGAATTTTGAGTCAACCTTGAGCCAGTCAGAATTGAACTCCTGGCAATGGGCACAGTTTGCCTGCAGTACAGCATTCTAACCACTGTTTCACCACAGCTCATAGTAATAAATAATAAGTAAATATTTTTTTAACAGTGAAAAGAAAACAAGATTGAAAGAAATCTGATGAAAAATTATATATCCCTTTTCTCCCTTATCTTCCTCAATCTCGAAGCCTCTAAATACATAATATTTAGAAATATTATATATATTTCACGATTAATTTTTAAGAGGGATATTATAAGGGATGTTTTCCATATGGAATTCTTTAGCATTATTATAGCTTAACATAATCACACACAAGTGCATACCCAAAAGTTTACAGTTGCTGGTTTCTTTCAGCTCTTTATATGTTTTGTCCTACATAGTGAAGTTCTAGAATTGCTCTCCCTTAATTTGATGGAGATTTACAGATTTTAGTTACTATCAGGCTTACCTAGATCTGATATTTAGAACCAGTTGGAACTGATTTTTGTTTAAATATAATGTCAGAACAGAACTTTTTACTATAAAGTTCAGAGAAACAGTATGTTAAAAGCATAATGACGGGCTGTTTGTAACACAGCAAACATGACATGACACTGGCATGTAGCATTACCTGAGAAAATCAGGTTGTCTGTGCAATGTGCAGATGCTTAACAGAGCTTAAGTTTATCCAGCAATAGTTAACCAAAAATATTTACAGCTTTAAGTTATTTGGTGGATGACAGAAGGACTTTTGTTTCACTGTGGCAGATCAAGGCATTCGTCTCTAGGCTTTATCTCATTAACCAAGTATCTAAAGAAAAGCAGATTAGCAAAAGCCACTGATTTTCCTGACTCTTATGGTATTTCAGTGGCACGGAAATGCAGCTTCATCATCTTTTTAGGCATTGGTTTCAGAGTGTAATTTTTTAAAATAATTATTGCTCAGTCTTAGATAATTCTGGAGACAACCAGGAAGAAACTTTTCTCTATCTCAGATACAGAAATATTTTTTGATGTGTGTATTCAGAATAGCCCTCCTGGGACAGACGGACGGATGGACAGACAGACAGACAGACCCGTTAGACAGGTCGACAGATGGGTGGGTGGATGATAGATAGATAGATAGATAGATAGATAGATAGATAGATAGATAGGCAGGCAGGCAGGCAGACATATTTTTGTAAGAGATTGTTATCAAACAAATCCAACATTATAGCTTGGGAAAGAATCAGCTTTATCTTTGAAAAGCATTATAACAGATCTGGATCATGACAAAGGTGGACACTGCATGAGAGTTTTATCCAAATGTTTTCAGAAAACTTTGAAAGGTGGGCCTTGTTGTACTTTTAAATTGGCATTTAAATTTAGCAAGGCCTTTAAGATATGCCTTGTTTAATCCCCAAAGACGCAAGACACAGGAGTTACATAAAGATGAAAAAATCATGAAAGAACCTGGTCTGTTGAAGATCATTTCAACTTCTGCAATCACATGAGAGAATTGTTAACGTTTTCTTTGTCATGCATCATGTTTTCTATATGAAACATCAAGAAAGAGATATCTAGATATGTATTTTTACACACATCTATGTATGTACATGGGTATGTATTTATGTATGTATTAGGATATACAAAATTGTCAGGAGGTCTGCTCAGCCTGAAAAGGTACTTTACCCTTTTATCATCTATCAGAATAATATTTCCTTAAACTCTCAGAAAGAGACATGAAGATGGACATTATGTCAAGCCCAAGAAACACAACACAACAGAATAGATATGAAGTAATATTAAACCTGGTAAACAAGGGCATAAAGTAACATCTGTGCCTCTCTCTCTCTCTCTCTCTCTCTCTCTCTCTCTCTCTCTCTCTCTCCCCCTCCCTCCCTCCCTCCCTCCCTCTCTCCTTAAAGGAAGCATATAGAGTATCACTCTAATAGATTCCTTCTAATATATTCCCTCCTGCAATACCTTTCAGACCAGGACAGCTTCTCCAAAGTTGGTTTCCAAAGCATCTGAAGGCAGAACAAGAAGCAATGGATGGAAACTAATCAAGGAGAGAACTAACCTAAAACTAAGGAAAGATTTCCTGATAATTAGAACAATTAATCATTGGGATGACTTGCCTCCAGAAGTTGTGGGTGCTGCAACACTGGAAGTTTTTAAGAAGAGATTGGACAGCCATTGTCTGAAATGGCATAGGGTTTACAGCTTGAGTAAGGAGTTGGATTAGAAGAACTCCAAGGTCTCTTCCAACTTTGTTATTCTGTATTAATGAATGCAATTATCTCTGAGTTTGATTCCTTAATAGAAATTTTAAACCCCATAGAATGAGATATTTTTTTATATATGTCTGACTCAATAAGGTGAACCTGGTGATATACTGCCTTCATTTGGTCAATATGCTGTTTCTCTGGATATCATCTACATCTCAGGGAACAAAGGGATGAGGTTCTGGAATATTGCTGCTTTCACTGTTTGTGTTTGCCAGCTTTTAGATTTTAGGGATTAGTAAATTGTTCTATAAGGATCTGAAAATATGAAAACAGTTTTAGAAGATTAACTAAAAAGAGATGGTTTATCATACATATGATTCTGAGGGGAAAAACATTATTTTCCCAGTATGACAACAATAAAGGTAACCTTGTTTAGCAACTGCCTCATTTAGCAAACTTTGACACTTATGAAGGTGATGAAAAATAATTTTAGGATCAGACCCTGCATTTAAAACCTTTATAGGTCTGTAAAACAAAGGAAAACTGAAATAAGATCATAAACAGAGTCACAGTTTCACTTGTCAACTGCTTTGCTTTGTGGCAGTCCCAACTATGGTCAGTAAAAGAGGAGCACCTGTACTCACAAGGAATGTTGCAGAAAACCTCTTTTTTTTTCTTTTTATGGATTTGTAATCCCTTAATTTGGGGATTAACTCTACCCCTTAATTTGGAGTAGAGTTGGGGCAACAGAATGGAGCTGAGCATTTACTGGCCAGATGCCCTTCCTGACACCTATGTGGAGTTTGCAATAGATATTTTCTCTTTGCACCCTGAGAGAGAAACATCTGCTGCTGCCTAGGATTGAATTCTTATGAGTAGTAGGAGAGTGTCTTCACCACTAGGCCACCACGCCACTTGGGAAATCTACTTAATTATTTTTACAAATTGGGAATTTATATAGACTTTCCTTAACCAATTCATTCATTACTTTGTCCAAATCAAAATCTCTGCAATCTTTAATAACTCTCCTTTTTCCACTTTTTGTATAGCCCAGATGGAGAGGGGAGATAAATGTAGAATTATATTTTGTTGTGTTGTCTTATTTATGTAATGATATAATTCTGAGTCGTTCCCTTTGAGGCTACTGTGGGAAAGTTCTCTTCACTCTCATTATGTTAGGACTGAAAGTTACTGGAGTCAGAGTTCATTTATACTTGAGAATGTTGGCCAGACAATGGCCTCAGGGTTACAAAGTATATTATGGCAGAACAGAAACACAATTTTTATGGCTTCTCTTCTCTAATTCATTTAATTAGATACTTTCCTCATTCTTTTGTGTTTGTCCTTTCACATTTTGGAAGTTACCCTCCATAAAATAATCTCTATTTCCCCAAAGAAACTGAAAAATATTTCTTGAAGGCGTACATTGTTCTCCTTCACTGCGTCATTTCCAGCTTCCCATGAAATGTTTTGTCATTTGGGAATATCCTTCCCAAGATTTATAAAGACTTTGTTTTGCTAATGATTTACATATAATCATCGTCTGCAAAGATATGACCATAGTTGTGGTTATTTCTTAGAATGCTGGAGACCCTCAACAAGAATAAGAGACAAAACATAATATAAAATTGGCTGATACTTTAAATGAATTATATCCTTTCCTTTCTTTTTAGATTTGTTGTTCACAAGCAGTACAAATGGTTAATTTGAGACCAAATTGGTGCCTTTAGGGTTCTGAAATAATATGAGCTATTTACACATTTTTGGAGAAATGGTGGCAATTATACCTAATACCAGCATTTCAAAGTTATGTATCACTATAAGAATGTTTAAGTGCAGTTTAATTCTGTAACATGGACATTTGTATTAAATTTAACCCGCTCTATTAACAGGTTTAAAACTGGTCTTTTCATTTTTAAAACCTGAAATTAGAGGGACACTGTATATCCAATGAGATCT